>NW_025767123.1:710048-829165 GCF_003918875.1 Haliotis rubra
TTGGTATGCTTTGCGTTCAGTTACATTATTTAGCTACCGCAATACGCTGTATTTCTTCGCTTTGTTCCAATTTGAAAGTTAACATGGATCTATCTGATGCAATAACCAAAGCAACGACAAGTGATACATTCAGAATACAGAGGACCAAATATGCTTCCGTTTACGTTGCAGTTTATGGGTGCTCGTTAAGATTATAATGACTCGGAGGCATTTACCCTTTAGCGTTTTAGTACGGGCGGCATGTATTGGACCTCTTTCGGAAGCTGAGATACTCAAATTGCACACTGGTCGGTTTCAGGAGCAATAATGATAGAGCTTCAGTATGCATAATTTGTGTTATGTATTATTATTCATAAATACACCTGGGTATTTGGATCATCGCGTATGCACATTTCCACTCATATGACCTGTGGTAAGTAGTTCCTTGGGTATAGTTCCACCTTCAGTGGAACCAGTTGATGCTTGAAGTGGGTGTGTGTGTGTGATATTAATGTGTGTGTGTGTGTGTGTGTGTGTGTGTGTGTGTGTGTGTGTGTGTGTGTGTGTTTGTTCTGGTGAATATTGGCTTTTATGTTTGGTTTTTATATGTGTGGAGTCTTTTGGGTTTTTTTCTATGTTTATTGCTGTTGTGTGTTTTATTTTTTATTGTTGTTTATTTGCTTTGTTTTTATTTTTATTTATTTTTGTTTTTGTGTTTTGGGGGTGGGGGTTTTGTTTTGTTTTGTGTGTTTGTTTTGGTGTTTTTGTTTGTTTGTGTTTTGTTTTGTTTTGGGGTGGTGGTTTCTTGGGGTGTTTGTTGTTGTTTTGGTTGGTTGTTGTTGGTTTTGTTGTTGTTTTTTTGGGGGCTGATTTACGCCGCACTCAGCAATATTTCAACTATATGACGCCGGGCTCGAGTCTGGACCAGACAATCCAGCGTACAACAGCATGAACATCGATCTACACTTACATGGGATTAGACTGTCATGTGTCAACCAAATCAGCGAGCCTGACCACCCGATCCCGTTAATCACCTCTTACGACAAGCCTGGGTTGCTGAGAGATCAATTCTGACCTGTATCTTCACGGGTCGTCACAGCGCTAATTCAGATAACTCATCACCATGAGTTTGTATCAAGTACAGGAGATATGACAAAGGGCTTTTGAATAAATGTAAATGGAACATTCTCGGAACAAGCTCTTCCAGGCACACCCATGTTGAAGTATTTCTAATAATTTATCTGTGGTTTTTTGTTGGAATAATTACAATCAACACATTAATCAGGACAATTTCCGTGTCTGAAAAATCCTTCATAAATATCGAAATGTCAGGGTAGTTGTTCCGACCACAATCACACATGGTCCAAAACGCCATTACGTTTTTATTGAATATTATCTAACTAAGGGGTGTAATTTTCACCGAAATCTCCTCTTAAACCTCATCTTACTCACATTTGCTTCAACCATTGATGCCGTAAAGCTCGTCTTCACCAGAACGTTTCATTGAGTATTACAGAACATAAAATCGTTCGGCGTTCAAACGACGTGGTTTATGGCCGATTTGATGTCTTGAGGGAATTTGGGCAAAACCTTAACGACAACAAAATCAAATTTTCTTGTTCGTGTTATTGATATCTTTTTAGTAGGGTTTCTTTCAGTGCTAGAAATCGCTACTTTCAGTATTGTGCAACTTCACGTTCACGTCTCGACTTCCTGGTTATATGGTTAGCGTCAATCATTACAGACGTTGGCGACGTAATAAAGATCGTTCACATTGTTGTTGTTCTGATCCATTTGTCGTATGTGTATCAAGATGGAATGAATCACGTACGTAATAGCAAAATTGTAAAATTGCAAATTTGGATCTAATGAAATGGTTTTAGATGTGTGGTAGAATTAGTAGTGGAGTGTCTGAGTTTATTTTTTTTTCGCCGCTTTTAGCAATATTCAGCAATAATATCACGGCGGGGGGACGGACACGAAATGGGTTTCACACACTGTACCCATGTAGAGAATCGAACGGATCTTCGGTGTGACGATCGCACGCATCTAACCACTAGGCTACTCCACCGCCCCGGTAGTATTAGTACGTAGTAGTAGGAATAGTAGTAGTAGTAGTGGTTGCTGTTGTTGTTGTTGTTGGCTGACTTATCTACTTATTCATTTCTTACTTATATGGCAGGTTTTGCGCTATAACCTGTTATATAAGAAAGAAAGAATACTGGTGAACCAATCAGTCTTTTCGTGCTCAAAGACATTGGCAAGGTACTGTCATTACAAGTTCTTTAGGTGCATAATCCTTAAAACCAGTTTATTTGTGATGAAGAATACGTTCAACAGTGTGTTATCTGTAATGATAAATGTTTGAATTACTTCTGCTCTGAGTCTATTTCCCCGTTCTGCCATTAACGTTACCCAAAGCTACAAGCGTGATTATAGTCCTTAACCTTTCAGACGCTGAGATTGGTTGAATGAAACCAGGCTCTCTATTAAAGAGACCGAGGCTATAATCGGATATGGCTGCCAGCACGATTCTAAGAAGCTGAACGATATCCTGATGAATATGATATTATTTTATTGACATTCCGCAGCGGAAAATGAAATTTCGCTGGGTTCAAGGCTACTTTTCTTGCCCGTGGTGACAAGGCACGTGAGGACAGAGGAGTTATGATGGCTTGGCGCAGCAGTGTTGCGGCAGAGAATGAAGTTCATCAGGTCACAAAATGAAGGACAGATGACTCGACGTTCATCCACCACTATCGACTCACTTTATTACCAATATATGGTCAATAGCGAGGCTTAGAGCTTGAACCTCTCTGGAGATAAACTTAACGTTAACTGTTCATGAACAGTGATATCGGGCTCATCAACCGTTACAGTAATGCAGAGACAGATTGGTAATATGATTGTGTTCATATTCCCGTTGCAAACAGATTATGATATACTACCAATGAATGAAATGAAACATTATAACATATTTAAGAACTACATGCCCATACATTCAACAACACTCATTGCTTTAGAAGTTTGTTAATCTCGGAGTTACTAAATGGTTATCTGCTGATTAACTGGTTATATCGAATTAGGCCATAAAAAATATTCTTGTTTCTCGTCACTTTTTTAAAAATAAATATGGGTCATTCAGGTGGGCGGATTTTTATTTTACATTTATGTCCAAAACCGCTTGATTACTGTGGAAATTTAAACCTTTTCTACGCTAAGAAAATCCAAACTTTAAAGTGTGGAAAAATCCATGTGCACATTTTGAGAGTCAAGTTGCATTTTTTCTTATAGTAATTTTTTAAGTCTTCAGTGGGGTCATGAATTACGAGTAGGGCGAGTAATACGAAACAAAAAATATTTTTATATATGGCCTTACTGGAATTCCATGCAAATTACAAACTTGTGGATATCCAAGGCATTAACCCGTTACAGTAATATGAGACGAATTGGTGGCCTGTTGTGTTCATATTCCGTTACCGAAACAGATTATAATATACTACCAAGACATGAACGAATGGAAATAAGAACATTAAAACATTTTAAGAAACTAAACTACATACCACCCACATTTCTCATGATGACAAAAACAAGACAAGGTATGTCTATTCGAAGGTGATGTAGTTGATTTAGTATGATTGATTCTGGGCAATACGTTTCGTGTGTTTGCCGGTGGCTGTTTTCAGCCTGATATTCAGGTCAAGTCAGTTTCCAAATGAATGCTTTCTTTGCCTTGCTGTTTAAAGTAACATACAGCGTATGTTACAATCTCTGTTATCAGGTATGATTGGTTGGTTTTAGGTATTCCCCACTTGCAATTCGTGTCGCGAGAAACAGATGACGTTATATGACGTGACGTGAATATATCTCATTATTTGAACTAATTGGATATTATTATCATCTTTGTTGTTTGGCACCGATCATGATCTTATTCCATGCGTGTTGCCTGGATGATATATCTACCCAAACATTTGCCTATATTCGTACGCATCAATCTCTTACCAAGACAATACCCCAAGTGTTGCATTTCAAACTCTTACCAATAAAATACCCCAAGTGTTGCATTTCAATCTCCAACCAATAAAATACTCTAAATGCTGCATTTCAATCTCATACCAATAAAATACCCCAAGAATTGCATTTCAATACCCTACCAATAAAATACCCTAAATGTTGCATTTCAATCTCCAACAAATAAAATACTCTAAATGTTGCATTTCAATCTCCTACCAATAAAATACCCCAGATGTTGCATTTCAATCTCCTACCAATAAAATACCGTAAATGTTGCATTTCAATCTCATACCAATAAAATACTCTAAATGTTGTATTTCAATCTCCTACCAATAAAATACCCCAAGCGTTGCATTTCAATCTCCTACCAATAAAACACCCTAAAATGTTGCATTTAATATTTTACCGATGAAATAGCCAAGTGTTGTATTTCAATCTCTTACCAATAAAATACTCCAAGTGTTAAAGCTTGTGATGATGTGGGGTTTTTTTCTTCTAACGAACCTATCTTGTGTTGGCTGAAACATAACAAAAAAAACATATTTAATTTTGTTATTATTTTTGTCATTTTCCAACCGATGCCTTAAAACTTGCAAAAGATAGATCAAGAAAACAATGTTGAAGTTTCATAAGCTTTGCCTGAGGGTCTGACGTTTTTATAAAACGTAGATTGAAAGCTGGGTGAAGGAGGATATTTTCATCAAACGACTGTTTCTGCTTTGTTTCGTCAAAAAATGCTTTGTTTTATGAAACACCGCCACTGAAATGTAAATACCAGCACCCAGGGGCGGAAGTCTCTGATGTTTAGTTCTCGGAAATACTAATCAAAGTAATGTCTTAAAGGTAGGAGATTTTTTGTTCTTTTCAAAATCCTTGCACGCAAATCAAACAACAACACTGCAGAATGACATTTAGATACTTCACTAGCATACTTAATATTGCTTTCAAAGATATTAAAACCCAATAGGATTTCAATTTGGCCAGCAACCAACGCACTTTTCGGCGAAGCCTCTCTTAATTATCTGTATTGCCACTTAGTCAGGCGAGTTGATTAATTTATTTTTTAGTTTTAGTTCTAGAAATGTTAGGCGTTTTGTAAACAAATTGAGTTTAAATGACAAAGTGTGTTTGTGTGTTTTGAGTGGTATTTCAGAGCACTTTGAAGTACTGCTTTGTTTAAAAAGTATAAAGTTTATCCATTGAACTGAAGAGCAAAAAGCAAGGTATTTACTTGAAAATTGATTTTGATTAAAACATTACAAACCTTTTGAAAACTTAACAGTCCTGAACACACAACAAACGTAAAGGAACTATTCTATCCGTATCAAATACATGTACACCACCTTCGAATAGAAGTGAGTGAGTGAGTTAAGTTGTACATGGGTTACTGAAGGTTCATTCTAACCCGGACCTTCATGGGTACCTTCGAATAGAAATGACTTGCCACCATTTAACATAGGTGTATTCTTTGCCTGGTGGGGCAGTGGTAACCTTGTGGTTAATGCGTTCGCTCGTCACGCCGAGGGCCAGGGTTCGATTCCCCACATACGTACACTGTGTGGAGCCCATTTCTGGTGTCCTCTGCCGTGATATTGCTGGAGTATTGCTAAAAGCTGCATACAATACACCTCATTCACTCTGCCTGGTTTATATAGACATCGGAATGACCCAGATAGACGGTCTTGATAATATCCAATCATTATGCAAACAGGAATAATTATGTGCCGGGGATGTCAAATTATATCCTGGGATATCAAATCACCTCTCGTGTTCTTTCAGGATAAAATTCAGACATGCATTCATGTTCATTGAGCGACCATAAAGACTTAAAACAAGTTAGTATCGCCATCTCAAACTCATGCCTATCAGGATTTATCCATATATCATATAAACGTCTTTTGGGGCCGCCCTAATCAGTGCAGTTTGAAACTGCGTGATGAATGGTGTCGCAATGCGTGATAAATGACGTAGCACATCGTGATAAGTGATACGTATTAGAGATTATATCGGTTGTGACGACTGAATAATAATACAATGGATTGCCAGACTCTCGCTAGTTTGTTACCGTCGAAGGACCGGCATTTGTATTCATAGTCTGTCCATTTGGACTCACAACGTCTGAGGATGTGTCCTGTGTGATATTCCTTTACTGCTCAGAGGGAGAAGTGTTTCTTCGCGCATGCGTCACTAATGAACGATGGGATCTTGTTCGTGCCGGATTGTATTCCGGTTGTGGTTGGACACATGACTCATGAACTTCTTTTTCGCTACATTTTTAGTGTCCGAATTCTGGAATAAGTTAGCTTCGGTTTCGATGTTTCACGGAACGGAGTTTGTCTCCATATACGTTGTAGTGATCTGGCAGATCCGATATATGATCACGAAGTGGGTTTTCAGTGCCTGTAGACCAGCATGGCAGCATACAAGTAGACCTGTTGTTTGGCGCATAAATAAAACAACAATGTTAAAAGTGGTTTTTCACCCTCATAGGTGACCATATAGTGGCACCCATATAGCCGTTACAGCCTTGTCACTCACGGGCTGATAACGTATCACTGCTGAGGGGTAGCAAATGGGACACTATTTGGCGAAAGCCACAGGGTTTTGGAGGTTTGCGCCCCTGGCCTTTAAGCATTACCAGCATGCAGGTAGACTTGTTTGTGCATAAAGTGAAATAGCAATTTTAAAGTAAATTTCACCTGATAGACCGTAGGGACAAAGTTTTCGTATAACTCTGTGCGTGTGTATGATTCTAAGAAACCGAAGATCATAATCAGAGTGGTTTGTGAAAACTTTGATAACAGGATCCTGATATGTGTAAGGACATGATATTGCTCAAAGAACTGTCGCTCCTAACACGTACTAACTATCTTGTCCGGGGAATGCCCTAAATCATATTTAATTTTGTAAATTGAATCCCAATTTCTATTTGCAAATACACCTTCCCTTCAAGCCCTCGCATAGCTTCAATGAATCTGATCTTTTTATAGCGGTTCAGTATAAGGGTTTCTTGTGCAAGGTAAGGTATTTACTGATTTGATTTCCCACAGTAGACGATGTAATCATCGCTAGCTGAGATTCTCACGTCGTTCAAAGTAGCGGGAAGACGATTCAATAGGGCACGGAGTGTGGAAGTGATCTCCGATAGTCACCGTCCCTCTCAAGTCTTCCATTAATCCGGGCGAGTAGCACGGTTGCTATCTTATTGCGTTGAGCGAGCAACAATCACCAAATTGATCTGCTAGCGATCAGCTGGAGAGGAATTATCACCTTACCAAAACTCTCGACAACCGACTGATGCAGCTTCTTCGCTGCGGAATCAGCCAATCAATAAAGACTGCCTGAGATAATGTCGATGATTTTCAAGATGGCGGAACGAAGTGTCGTCTGCTTCGCATACCTGGGGAACACGGCTTCAGGGTACTCAAGTAGTCTCGCTTCATGCCGCGATGGTGATGCTAGACGTTTGTAACTTCTCTCTTATTTGACGTACGTACGACAATCGTACCAAAGGCTTTGCAATGTTAAGTGGCTGTGGTTAATGTAACACCGAATGCATAATGTCAGGATCATTTTTTACCAAAACGAAATCTGAAAATATAACAGAATCCACTTGCATATAAAAACGGAATATGACGGCAACACATCAGCTGCTTTGTGAGAGGGGTTTTGATCGGGGTATTTTTAGCTGGTTGTTTTGCTGGGTGTTTTGGTTTTTGTCGGGGTGGGGAGATGGAGTTGTTCCGTTGCGATTTATTGCTGATGTACTGAAAATATGTGATCGTCAATGCCCCTGGTTTATGTTTAAATACAATCAGAGATGTATTATTCGTTGATCCATTCGGATCAAATATTTGTTTGGAACTCGGACGGTAAAGTAGCTGTGGTTAAAGCATCTGCTCGTCACGCCGAAAACGCCGGTTTTATTAATTTGCTCTCTAGATGGACGCAATGTTTAGCCCATCTCTGCTGTGATATTACTTAGAATATTGCTAAAAGTGGCGAAAACCATATTCACTCACAATATATCTCATAATCCCGCAAATCACTCACACTCTGTTGAACATACATAAAACGGCAGTCGTGCGTCACGTCCTTGAAAACATGACCTTCAGGACGACGTTGCTCTCTCCTTCTTTAGTTTCGACGTATTCATGAGATGTGAGGCCTGTTCACAGTTTACACCAACGCCTGTAAGTAATCGACTCTGGAGCAGACAAACCAGTGATTGATAGAATGAGACTTTGCATGCCAATGAGGTCAAAGTCATAGAGACTGACCACCCGACCATTAAGTCGCCCTCGACATTGGGCTTGGGTCCCCCGGTCTAACGCCATACGATACAAGCACTGAGATGGACTACATAGAATCAGCAGCAGGATGATAAGTCGCAAAGATGTTGATCGAAACAACGCCATGACCTAACAGTGGAAAGAGTGAATTCTTGTCGATTAAAAACGAACATGATAGTCCGTTCCCTTGAATTGCGAATTGGAAATATATAGATTCAGCAAAATGTTCCCTCAATGCTTCATTGACAATTTCTCAGAGTCAACTTAAATAATTATGGTATTTCTTATATTCGGTCGGTGATTTCCATGGCAACCGACCACAACGAGAAAATGAGTTAGATCCATTTTTAATGATTATAAAATAGGCATGGTCCCTTCCAGGAGAAGTATTTTACATTTGGTGTCAAGGCAAAACCGATAAATTACACTATGGCGCCTTTCCACAACTCGACTGAAAGTGGTAATGCAGGATTAATGGCATTACATTGGTTTGAACTACGGTTCACGTGGTACTGTTGAGTCTTGACGGCGTGATGAATCTTGGTCATGTTGACGAACTTGTGAGAACATTTGCAGTAAACATACACCTACTCATGTTTCATCGTCTTATAGGTGAGGTGAAATTGAGATGGTTTGCCAGGGGTGAGGTTGGTTGAGATTAGGTTGAATACGGTTTGACGTCGCCTTTGAGATATTGGCGTGAGTACAGCGTAGTACGTATGCGTATGTTTTGTTTGTTTGTTTGCTGTTAAACACCGCATTCAACAATACTCCAGCTATATGACTAAATAATACATGATCTGGACAAGACAATACAGTGATTGAAGAAGAAGAAGGGTTAATTTTGTATAAAGGCCAAACGACCCATCCTACAAGGTCGTACAATAGTGATGTTGGTTACCATTTTCATACAAGAACTTGACCAAATGATGTTATTTTCGGATGATGTACATATGCTGCGGAGTGAATAATAATATCCATGGACCGTTTTCGGAATGTAACGCCGACGCATATCCTCATAGCGTTTACAAATATAAACTATATGGATTTCATCCTCAATTCTTTTACAATGTTTACATAACACAATATCATCACTGCAGCAGGCAGTACCTCTTCTAATATATTTGATACCTAGTGCATTACACCCTGACGGTGTCCTGATGCATTGACACCTCTAGCATTGTTAAACGCAAAAGGGATATGATGATATGTGTCAACCAAGTCCGACCACCCGATCTCGTTCATCGCCTGTTACAGCAAGCATGGTTTGCTGAAGACTGTCAGTTGCTAATACCAGACGGACCTTTATGCCAGTTTGACCGCTCTGAAACAGAAAGCGCAAAGCATTAGGACATCCGACTCCAGCGACTCTGTCTAAAGTATCAGGCAGGGCAAAACAAGTACCATCTTTAACGTCTTTCGGTATGACCACGCGCTGGGTATCGAACCACCGACCTTCGACAGTCCGACAGACACACCAAACACACAAAAAGATGCGTAAAATAGTTAAGTCTATACACTTATGGTGATCCTTGGGAACAGATATTGCAAGAAGTAGTAGTAAAATCCTTCCTAAATTTACAAAAATTTACAACCCTTGTAAATATGATCTTTACCATTTTGGAAATTTTGTGAATATGATATTTACAAATTGTAACTTTTTGTAAATGAGCATTATTTTTTCTTGTGCCACCCACTAGACCATGGTCAGATTATTGAACAAGTGAATGAATTTATTAACAGCTACCAACCACATCTCAAGTGCAACCCGATCACGTTTGTGATAATTTCAGACAAAACGTAAACAGCAAACTATGCTTATAACGAACACTCCACTAACGAACTGACATATATAAAGTCTGGGTTTGGTTTTGTCCAGGCCACATGCTTTATACTTAGTCGAAATGTGTAGCGAACAACGGTTATAACGAAATGTAATTAGTTGTCCCTTTGATTTCGTTATACATTAAAAAATAATCATAACAAATGTTAGTATGAAATTAATAATGCATATATACAGGACCACCAAAATCAAAAATGTATTCTCATTTTGCAATGCCTTGACTGCTGGGTTTTATCGGTGATGAGTGAGTGAGTTTGGATTTACGCCGCGTTTAGCACTATTAAGCAAATTATGGCTGGGACGCCAGAAATGGGCTTCACATATTGTATCCATGCAGGGAAGGGTTTATCGGACTATCTGGTATACTGTTTACGTCTTAGTTCAATCGGGCGTTTACTGCAACCACATGAACTCAAGTTATACATACTATAATCATATTTATTATTTTTGTTGATATTCCAGATTGGTGGAAGGTTCCCTACAATGGCATTATTCCTCTATATATATCGATGAAATCTCGTTGACTCAAACTTGTTAAACTCGACTTGTATACGAGACCAGTGAAAACGCCTCGTCTGTTTAATATTTTCATTTATGCACAATGATTCGGAATGACAAAAGCCCTGAGCAACATGCAGGATACGCTTACCTTTTCGTAGCATCACTATGTGATAGTGTTTCATAAACACCATGATGATAATACACTTTTCGAGAACACGACTCTGATTTTAGCGGATATGATATTACGAACATGGAAAGGGTTTCGTGGGTTTTTTTTGCTTTTATTCATACTACCTCTCCCATATGTAACCACTATTGTCTTCGATGCGGCAATGTACGATACCTCAAAACTACAAACGTTTACATACCGCCATTTACTTCTACAAACATTTTTTCTTTACCTTTACAAACTCACTGCGGCAATTCCACAAACATATCACTTTACCTTTACAAACGCAATGCGGCAATTCCACAAACATATAACTTTACCTTTACAAACGCACTGCGGCATTCCACAAACATATCACTTTACCTTTACAAACGCACTGCGGCATTCCACAAACATATCACTTTACCTTTACAAACGCACTGCAGCAATTCCACAAACATATCACTTTACCTTTACAAACGCGCACCGCGGCATTCCAATAAACATATCACTTTACCTTTACAAACGCACTGTGGCAATTCCACAAACATATCACTTTACCTTTACAAACGCACTGCGGCAATTCCACCAACATATCACTTTACCTTTACAAACGCACTGCGGCAATTCCACAAACATATCACTTTACCTTTACAAACGCACTGCACCAATTTCACAAACATATCACTTTACCTTTACAAACGCACTGCACCAATTCCACAAACATATCACTTTAACTTTACAAACGCACTGCAGCAATTCTAATTAAAAATAACTTGATTTCTACAAACGCAATGTGCCAATTCCACAAACATATTTCTTTACTTCTCCAAACGCACTGGGGCAATTCCGCAAACATATCACTTTACTTTTACAAACGCACTGCACCAATTCCACAAACATATATTCCTTACCTTTACAAACGCACTGCACCAATTCCACAAACATATTTTCTTTACCTTTACAAACGCACTGCACCAATTCCACAGACATATTTATTTACTTCTACAAACGCACTGCGGCAATTCTACAAACATATCACTTTACTTCTACAGTGGCACCGCCAAAATTTGTACTTGCTGGAATTTTCTCCTTTTTGATGTTCATGATAAGTAGATGCGGTTCCCCTTTGTTGTAAAAGACTTAAATGTTTGCTAATTTGTTCTTTGTTAATTACTTTCCTTATCTACTCTTTAATATTGGTGGGTTTAATCGCCCGGAATCGAACAATATATGAAACGCAATAAATGATGTCAGTCTAGATGGCCGAATAATGGACTGGGAGCAAGTACCTAACATAACACTGGGAGTTTCTTAGGAGATTAACATCATGTGTTGGCCAGAGGTTTCAAATGAGATATTCCCGTGTTTCAAATACTCAATAACACCCGGAAATTGGCCAACACATGATGTTTATCGACATTGTAAACACAAAAGTAAACCAAAAGGCCCACATGGCTTTACATCGAGTACGGGTACAGTAGTGAAGTGTCATCAGATGGCCGTTTCAGCTAGACAACAATACAATTGTGTGCGATATTTGTACGTGTCAATACGCAGTGAATAGTCTTGGAATTTCCGGAAATCGAATACGATTTGATCACGTTTTCAACCAATCAGATTAAAGAACACGGTGACTTTGGTTTAAAATTTCCATAACATCTCCCCAGATTTGCTTTAATTTCAAACATATTCAAAAGAAATTTGCTGTCTCAGTGAAGAGCAGCATGAAAGAACCAGTCAATTAGTACTTCATGTCAGTCTTCATATCTAACCTTTTCCTCTTCTCTGTAACGACGCGCTAACAAATTAAAGAAAGATGCATGATTGCACGCTGCAGGTGACTAAAGTCACCTTGCTCTAATATGGGGTCCCTTTAAGGTGTGCCATTCTGAGGCTGGAGGCCACAATTCATCTATTTCTCCTTCTTAGAAGAGTTCCAATCCATAAGGGAGGTAACCGCAAATGATTCCAAGGACAAACATTGCTTTGTGGGCTGCATTATCGCATTTCGCAGGCACTTTGATTTGAATTAATTCCCAAGGGTTGACGCGTATTTTCTGGCTCCAATCAAACATCTGACAAGCAAAGAAAATTTTATTGAATCTCCTTGGCGTAAACCACACTCTTCAGGGTTGTAAATCAGCATACCTCAATTTGTTACTGAATTGGCATTCCTAGCCATTTCCATACGATCGTAAAATGTTCCTATATCAACAATTAAATGTTTTTACACATAAACGGCCTTGAAGAATCACAGAAGTTACTCCATGCGATCTATCGTGGTAGTGGGCCGAGTGAATTGAAGCGAGCTCACAGGTCGTCGCTTGGCCATTCAGAACCCTCCCCTGCAGCTCGCTCCGACCGCTAACACGCACACACGGAATAAAGCGGTGAGCACCTCTTCAAGCGAAGTCTATCAAACCTGTTCCACGGTTATTTTATTACTCCTTTCTCAAATGAGCTCACAAATTCGGAGGAAAGGTCTCTTTCCCGCCAGTGCACTACTTTATTAGACAAAAAAGGTGCTTGTTTCGTTTTTACCTCCTTGAGATTAAAGGCAAATACGTCGATGTAAAATGACAGTAATTTGACAGAAAAATGAGAATGTTCGAATTCAATCAAACCTTTTTATGCATTTCTCCAGCGGGTCCTTGGGTAATGATGGCGTCTTTCTGTTGCAATGATTAATTGAAACAACCACTCGGTGTTTGAGTGCTTTTACGCTTTTACAATTCGTGTACTACCTATATATTTTTGTGGTTTCCAATTGATGAGAACAGATGATACCCTTGCTGTAGATATTGTATGGCTAGGAAAGACACTTCAATCAGAGACCTACAGAGAGTAGCATCGATGTCCAACACGATCATGCATTGGGAAGAATAGCAAAGCTTCCTGTCTCTGGAGGATAATTATGAAAATCGTATTTAAAAAATTCTATAGTCCATGTTTTATTCATCAGTCACTCACCACCTCCTGCCCTCCATTCAGTGTTCCGAGTGGAATCAGGACTGAAAAATGTCCCCAGAAACCTATGATTGTCATGAGAGATGTCTATTAATGGATGGAGGTCAAGCTCGGTAAATTGGGTGATTGTGTATCGTTTGTACTCAAGAGGATAACTCAATCACAGGATAGTCTGGTCCTGACTCGAGTACTTACTAACTGACTGAGTTTGGTTTTACGCCGCTTTTAGCAATATCACGGCGGGGAACACCAAAAATGGGCTTCACACATTGTACCCACACGATTACTTTGAGGCCCACGTCATATAGTGCAGCGTTGAACAATACACATTTATTTCAATGGCCATATGATAAGAAAAGGAGTAATTATAGCAATAAAGACATTGATGATAATATTCACTTAGTTGGTCGTGATAAGTCCTAAAATAGGTCGTAGCTGGGAACCCTGGGCAATGAGGGATCTTAACTTTACTGCTGGTCCTTTTGTAATGTAACAGAAAACTTGTCATCTTTGCTGCGAAAAATTACGGTATCATATATTTCAAAGTGTGTGACACTGAATCAAAAGGTAGACATCAGTCATTCTGCTCGGATTGGCAAAATCTAGACGAATGAAGTTGTTTGAGATATTAATTAAACTTCGTGTATGTCGATGATCAGATATCCTTTGGTAATGTTCAGTTACCAAATTGCTTTAAACTCCCCCCAAACGTTAGTGTCTACATTGGAAAACGGTTGAGCTACAGCCGAGCATGCATTTTCCGTGAAGACTTAAGGAGAGTCATATGACTGACTCTACCTCGAAGAGTTTTAGTTGAGCTTCGC
Source organism: Haliotis rubra (assembly GCF_003918875.1). Taxonomy (NCBI): domain Eukaryota; kingdom Metazoa; phylum Mollusca; class Gastropoda; order Lepetellida; family Haliotidae; genus Haliotis; species Haliotis rubra. The sequence continues at coordinate 724,620 of NW_025767123.1, forward strand.
GTTTCAGCATTGGTAGTAGTTACCAAAATACAAATACATGAAAACTCGTCTTTAAAATGGTGTCTTTGAAGAATCGGTAAGTGTGCATCTTCATCGAAGACATGGCATTATCGCGACACTTGTCTTGAATTAACTCGACGGTTCAAAGATTTCGGGATATCGAGAATTAACGAAAGTAACAGCGAATGAAAAAACCGGGACATTGTGAAATGTGGTTCAGTGGATAGCTATTTACAACGAAGGCCAAATTGGAACACTACGAAACTCTAAAACATCTCATATTTAAAAGTACGATCATCATTTTACTTCACGTCAGGCTAACACCACTGACTGAAAATGGGGTTCACTCTTTCAATTCACTGCAAAGAACAGAAGAGTACCGCTCCTGCCCTCAAGAACCAATACTCAATATAAATCAAACACATGGCATTCATGGCGTACCAATATTCAGATAATGAATATTAACCCGACCACAAAAAATTCTCATTTAGATAGTAGGTTTTTAAAGCCAATTTATCGGTCAGTGTTAATGTCCTATGAGAAGCTGAGTACGTCCAATCATCTCGCCCGTACATAGAACACCCGTCACTGCAGGGGCATTTGGGCACTCTTCTCTATTATTACCCGGCATCTTATGCCTCAGGACATTGAAGAAAATTACCTCTGTGCTGGAGAGTTCTAAATAAGCTTTACTTCCGGCTAAGCCAACAAACGACGACATAAAAAGCTATCTTAGTTATCGGAATTCGTTCTTTTATTACACAACTCTAGGTTTCCACGATAGTTACCTAGATGTTACATTTGGCGATCAATTTCGATCACTTTTTTCGATTCGGCACTGACGACCCAATATCTGTTTCAAACAGATAGGGTTATCTGCTGTGTCGTTTGATGTTCATTTTGCTTTGTTGCTTTTACAGTGCACAAAGTGAAAACGTGGAGTTCATTTCAGATATTGTATGTTTTGGAATCAATAGATGGAAACTGTGTGTTTCCATTGTCAAGTTGGTTTCTTTATCTTACAACGTACAAACTTGAACTCGGCTTCTGTCTTCCTGTGTCTTTTTGTGGTATTGATATCTGTCGAAGTATCAAAGCAATTTATTTACATACCGCAAGCAAATATTGAGTAGTTGCCATTTGAATGTAAACATTTAAACAGAAAATGAACTGTGTGTCTGTGATATTGCTTTGTTTATATATAGTATATACGAATTGACACTATGTTGCTATGATATTAAAGTGACTTTCGAGATTGGAAATTCAAATCCAAATTGGAGATCCAACTTTTTTGTATAAATGTCTGTACAGTTTGTGAATGTTCCCCTACAAATGATACTATTGCTGCATTGATTAACGCAGTATGAGTGAGTGAGTATGGTTTTACACCGCTTTTAGCAATATTCCAGCAACATCACGGCGGGGGACACTAGAAATGGGCTTCACACATTGTACCCATTTGGGGACTCGGACTTTGGTGTGACGAGTGAACGCTTTAACCAGTAGGCTACCTCACCGCCCCAGCTAATATAGGACAGAGTTGGCGTATCTCCTACACAGATACATATGTCATACAAGAGGATTCGAACCCGGGTCTTCGGCGTGACGAGCCAACGCTTTAACCACTAGGCTACCCCACCGCCCAATGCAGTATGAAGTCAGCACCAGAGAGACAGAGACCAGGGAACCGATCCGCAAAACGTTCGTAGCGCTACGACAAGCCTATAGTAAACTATAGAGTTACGACAAGTCGTAATGTTACGAACGCTTTGTTGATCGGGACCCAGACCTTTAGAGAAATATGTTTACATGAGAAATATGTTGTTATAAGAAAACTATGATGATGAATTTTTCCTGAGCGAAGCCCTACTGTCAAGTAGATTGACATTAGTCAACAGTTCATGTCCACGAAACGTTGTTCTGCCTCATAAAATAACAGACGTCTCTTTTTCGTTAAATGCTGCATTGTTCGTGTACATAATTGTAATGGCCAGTACTTTGTTCTATTTCTGTACATTTATTGTAGACGAAATTAGGTCTAGAGAGACGGTTGTAATACCCATTGATTTCCCGACTGACCAGATCAAAAACTGGTACATGATGACTTTTGTCATAAAATGCCTGCTAGTGCGGCCAATTATTTACAGGTCTTTCCAGAATAATGGTTGTGTACACGTATCACCCGGGGAACTAATGGGAAATGAAAAGTGTAAAAAGTTCATGTAAAAAGTAATATGTTTCTTAATGCAACTGTCAAAGGCAACACTATAGATGTCAATCAATGCAAATAAGGGCTTTTACCTCGTCATACAAACTGAAGAACGTATCACTGCCTAGCGTCAGAGTAGCCTTTTGTAGATAACAATGTAGTCTATTGAATGGCAATTCTCATGAAGTCCAGGAGGAGTAAACGAAACAAATTGACCAAACATCATTGAATGTATGCGTCCATTTGCCTCTACTTTCAGAAATATGAGGTGAGGTGAAATTGGGTTTAACGTCGTGCTTGAGAATATTTCGCTCATATGACGACGTGCATGCGTGTGTATGTATATGTGCGGCTGCTTGTACTAGCCCAGACTGAAGCTGGTTTTATGGTGCTAGCCCACTGAGATACCATGCCGCAGTGAAGCATGAATACCCCACTCAGAAACATTATACTGACTCCGAGCCGACCAGTACTTGTTGTACCCATTAATGCCGAGCACCAGACAGGGACCAACAAGTACCATATTTTAACGTCTTTTGGTATGACGCGGTCGGGGATCGAACCCGCGACCTTCCGCTTTCCGGGCAGACGCTCTAACCACTACACCACGGAGGCGGTCTCAGAAATATGAATAGTATTATATTACTTTAATTGGTATAAATAAATCTATAGATATTCCTATTCTGACTTTATTTTCACCATAATGTTGTGTAAACAGTTTGTTTTGCAAACAATTTACTTGCCCTTGTGTGCGTTTGTGACAGGTGCTTCCACAGGGGTAGGATACGCCTGGTATTACCACTATTTGATAATGATTCATAATCACACGCCCAGTATGAAGCCTGGCTCGTCCAACTGAATCTGCTTCTAGCAGATATTTCTTTTGTTTGCTATTTTAAGGGCTTTGCTGTTTTTATTGCTATTTCGCCTGGGATTCAAGACACCGGAAGCTTGTAGAACAGGTTTAGTGGATGTTTTGTCGCTTTTACTTACAAAATGTTTTGTTTTTCAGGACGAAAAGAATCAGATACTTACCACCAATTGCTGGCTGAACCAGGTGAGTCCGTGTATGCAGGTCATAAGAAGTAGGTATATTGTGTGGAGGAACTCCGTTTGTAAGTGTATTCATGTTGGAGGATGGCACCTTGTTGCAACATGTGTCCTTTCGAATGCAGAAATTATTATAGCTGGTATTATATGATGATATCGTTCAGCGACGGATGACAAGTTGGGATATATTAAGAAAGTATGATGGCATGACGTGAGTGAGTGGTGAGTGAGTTTAGTTTTACGCCGCACTCAGCAATATTCCACCTACATGGCATCGGTTTGTAAATAATCGAGTCTGGACCAGACAATACAGTGATCAGCAGCATGAACCTGAGCATTGACCTTCGCAGTTGGGATACGACCAAGTGTCGACCAAGTCAGCGAGCATGACAACCCGATCCCGTTAGTCGCCTCTTACGACAAGCATGGGTTACTGAAGACCAATATTCTAACCCGGATCCTCATGATCGTGACATGACGTATCTTATGAGGGGATAGTATATTCCATACCACCCAAAAGATGTTAAGTACCCCAAGTCATTCTTATAGTTTTTACTAGATCTTATATGTTCTCATGGAATAACTACAGTGATATGAACAACTCAAATGACCTTAAGAGAGTGAGATTCATACTGGATGTGTGGGAACGCGAAACATTTCGTGTGTATCCTAGTCCTTTCCGGATAAAACGGATTGTTGGGAATCTGTTTAGTTTAAACATATTTTATTCACAGTGTGAAAAGGATCGGGGACAAGTTCTTTCAACTTATTAAACCCCTCTCCAAGATATTTACAATAACTAATTACATCACAAGCAATTATTAGAAACAGAGACAGAGAAAGACTGAAAGATAACAGGGGGAAATGCTATAATACAAAGGTGTATAGACAGAAGACTACTGGAATCGTTTAGATTTGCATATATATTGATGTACATTTTTGAATATAATTTAATTTTTATGATTTGTCAGATCTGCAATGCCGTTTATAATAACAGATAATGTAATGGGAATGGGAATCTGTTGTAAAATATATCAGACGCATAAGGACAGACACATTTAAAACACAAATATTATTGATGTATGTCACAACGTAAAGAAGAAGTTGTCATCCATGACAATATGTTTGTTTTATTTGAACACCAACTTCTAAATGATCTCGCAAGAATCTCGACATGATACATTGTATTCGAACATACTAAATGAACTTCAGGCCCACGTGTTGAATATAAGTCATCATCAGAATATATGACATTGCAATACGATTTGAGAACACTTTTGCACAGTACAACTTAATACAACATGCCATCGCATTCAATTATACTACCTATTGCTCATACACAGTACTGTTGCGGAAAGTGATGGTCAGTATCTGACCTGAATACAGTGGCACAGTTTGTCATACTACGAAAACTGCTCAATCATGCGCCGATAGTTGTGATTGTCGAGGGAGTCGATTGAAATTGGTGCGTGTCATAGAGCACGAAGTAGTGAGTGAGTGAGTGAATATTGTTTTACGCCGCTTTTGCAATATTCCAGCAATATCACGGCGTGGGGACACTTTGTGGGGAATCGAACCCGGGTCTTTGGCGTGACGAGCCAATGCTTTAACCACTAGGCTACCCCACCGCCCAGAGTGAGAAGTAATACAATATACGAGTAATGCAATGTAGCATCACATAGTAATACCATGTAACAAAACGAAGTAATTTAATATAGCAGCACATAGTAACACGGCATTCGAGCACAGAGTAATACAATGTAACAGCACACAGAAATAATATAACAGCACATAGTAATACAATTAAACAGCATACAGTAATACAATGTAACAGCACATAGTAATACAATTAAACAGCACATAGTAATACAATGTAACAGCACATAGTAATACAATTAAACAGCACATAGTAATACAATGTAACAGCACATAGTAATACAATTAAACAGCAAATAGTAATACAATGTAACAGCACATAGTAATACAATTAAACAGCACATAGTAATACAATGTAACAGCACATAGTAATACAATGTAACATCACGCAAAAAAAATATAACAGCACATAGTAATACAATTAAACAGCATACAGTAATACAATGTAACAGCACATAGTAATACAATTAAACAGCACATAGTAATGCAATGTAACAGCACATAGTAATACAATGTAACATCACGCAAAAATAATTTAACAGCACATAGTAATACAATTAAACAGCACATAGTGATACAATGTAACAACACATAGTAATACAATGTAACATCACGCAAAAATAATATAACAGCACATAGTAAATACAATGTAACAGCACATAGTAATACAATGTAACAGCACATAGTAATACAATTAAACAGCACATAGTGATACATTGTAGCAACACAGTATTACTATCAAACATCGCATATTAAACAAATATATACTAGCACATAACGATACAACATCACATAGTAAAACAATATAAAATCACATAGTACAACAATGTTTTAGCACACGGTGATACAATTTAACAGCACATAATAAGATACATGTACCAATATAATATACTCAACAGCACCAAGTAATTCAATCTCACTTAACACTGGGTAACAGCATAAAGTACTGAAATCTCAAGTAACACAGTACAGCCAGTAAGTATGCTTTTCAGAATAGATTTGTTTGGCATCAAGCGCTATTACTAGAAGCCAGAATCACAGTGTATACACATACAGCGACCGGGAGCCAACCATACACATACTATACCCAATCTAAGCTTAAACTGCCTCATAAAATCAAGTCTATTGCCATGTAATACATATCATTGCATTCCATAACTTTTCAAGATTTTTTAGAAGTTTTCCAATAAATGCAAGTTTGAATATGGCTTTCCTGCACCTATGATTTGATTCACCACCACTTACACTTAATGTGGCAATTTCTTGAAGCGTTGAATGATTTGTCAGTGTACAAATGAACTTTTCACACAATCTACCTCATTACATTACATTACGGTTCATATTTACCCCTACAGACAAATCGTCGGTGTTGTAGCCACCCAAGGCTAAGTATGGCGGGAAGACGTTGCCATCCCACCCTGTCGTGTCTGGGAACAGTGGCGAGCAACGCAGATCTAGCCTTACCGGCATTTTTCTATTCACTTGATATCGCTCCAAATGTTATCTCGGCTAACAGGATAATATTGACCAAAACAGACAGTTAATTTGTCTGTTTATTCCCCTTCCACCACAGCCCCAGGCATACGTTTTGAAATTTGGGTGATCGTGCACGTGCCAAAAGTTGACGTTGCAATTGACTTCAATTGTGCACATGATTACTGAAATCAAAAAGTCAAACAGAATTGCAAAAACGTGTCTTCGTTGTCAAAGAACTTCACAAAGTTGGCTAAATTCAGCAAGAAACCTTGGTTATTTTCTTCAGGCGGTATCAGAGCAGCATTAATTCTCTGGCATATATTGCCACCAATAATGATATCATTCCATCTCCTCTGACATAGGATCGAAACTCCTAAAGTGAAAGGACAAAACAGTGTTATTTTGATTAGTCTGGGTGAAGCGGACCATTCTAATGATGTTTCTCCGACCAAGGATGTGGATCAACGCTTACCAGTTAGAAGACACACCTTCGTGCAAGAATTTGTAATAAAGTTATGAAGCATGTTTGTTTGCATCATTACAGGGCTAACCAAATTGTATTCTTGCTTTGATCTTGGCTGCCGTTATGTTTAATCAGTCAGTTGATTTGCAGAAATGCTTTAAGAGATTTTCAGTCAGAAAAAATAAGTTAACCCGATAAGACGTAAAACACTGGCTACGTGTTGATCCTTACCGCAGAAGATGACAAATACTTCACGTTGACTGGGCTCTGTCTACAAATTAGCTACGTCCCTTTGCTTTATGTCCGCAGACACGGTGTAGGCTTAACTGTGCTCAAGTTTACGCTTATATTGTCACGGGTTACCGTGAAACACTTTGGGAAGAGTTTGTATTTTTTACTTTGAAGCTTTCACTGTGAAATTATAAAAGAAACATTTTTGTAGAAAAGTTTGTAAAATATTTTATTGTTGTGTGAAGTACCTGTTGGCGCCTAGGGGACTCTACATACCATCACAGGGCGCTGGAGTAGCCTAGTCGTTAAAGCGTTCGCTAATCAATGTGTGTATCCCATTTCTGGAGTTCCCGCCGCGATATTGCTGGAATATTGCTAAAAGCGGCGAAAAACCATACTCACTCACTCACTACATCCGATCAAAATACACATTCACACACGCGCACCCAAGCGCGCACACACTCAAACGTAAATACACATAACACCCATTTACACATTCTCAAACATTGGCACAAATACACACACACACACACACACACACGCACGGACGCTCCACTTAATACCAGCAGCTCAACAACACAATGAACACATCACAGAGAGTGTGACACACAGAGACGCATACACAGACAAAGTCGCACAGAAACACAAGTGTACAAACACACAAACACGAGCAGCTCAGAAGCACATAGAGTGAGTTTAGTCTTACGCCGGTTTTAGCAATATTCCAGCAATAGCACGGCGGGGGACACCAGAAATAGGTTTCACATATAGAAGCACATTGAACATAGGCACAGGTAGAGAAAGTGACACACGGAGACGCACACATAGACAAAGACACACATAAACACAAGACACACATCCACGTACGTGTACGGACACACGAACACCGTCAGGTTAGTAACAAATTCCACACACACACACACACACACATTGAACACAAGACACACATTGAACACAAGACACACATGCACGTACGTGTACGGACACACGAACACCGTCAGGGTAGAAACACATTCCACACACACACACACACACACGCACGCACGCACATTGAACACAGACACACATTGAACACATAGCGGGTATAACGTCTTTCTTTGTACAGCTAATTAGAATTATGTATCCTGAATAAAGGGCATATTGCGATGAAGAATTACACATTTGTTGCCACACAGGTGTTGTCCGCTTGTTGACGTCTATGTATTTTAACCATTCCGGTTGATGTTTCAGATGTGGTTGGATTACGGTTTGAGGTGGGACCCTGACAAGTATGGCGGCATCAAGGTGATCCGTCTCCCTCACGACTCCGTGTGGCGGCCAGACGTACTGCTTTACAACAAGTACGTCTTCAAGTTTGTTGTTTCTTTCTTTGTTGTTTTACGCCGTACTCAGCACTATTCAAGCTATATCTCGTCGGTCTGTAAATAATCGAGTCTGGGCCAGACAATCCAGTGATCAACATCATGAGCATCGATCTACGCAATTGGGATACGATCAATATGTGTCAACCAAGTCAGCGAGCTTGACCACCTGATCCCGTTAGTCGCCTCTTACGACAAGCATGGGTTACTGAAGACCAATTCTTACCTGGATCTTCAGGGTCCTGAAACCGCTAGTTGAGATTTTCCGTCACATGTTTCCATTACGTAGCGCAAAAGCCCGAACTGAAGCAAGTCTAGATTTTTGTCACTTTCAGAGACGTCTCAATTGCACACTTTTTCAATTTATATAGCGTAATTTGTTCCTAAGTTTCCTTTGTTTCATAGTTTCATAGAGTAAGCGTTAGGAGCCAACAATGTCATATTGTGGTTTTGTGTAAGTAGAACAATATTTTTTTCGATGGAAAACTTGACAGGATAAATTGTTTTGAAAACATTATTTATTACTTTTCTCTTTTTCTGTTCGGTGACCGAAAAGATATGTTCTGTTTATGATGAAAATGTCCGCCCCCATCCCCCCAAAATATTACCATACTAAATCTCTCCGCATTAGCGATGCATGTCAGTATAAAGAAACAGTATCGTGACCTTCACCTTGACCTTATTTACCTTCACCTTGCAGCGCCGACGTCTCGTCATTCTTCTCCTCAATAAGCTCCAACGTGATCGTCAACAACGAAGGCAACGTCACGTGGTTGTCAATGGTGATCTTCAAAAGTTCGTGTTCCATCAACGTCCGATATTTTCCATTCGACGAACAGAATTGTTCCTTGTTGTTTTCTTCGTGGACCTACGACGGTTTACAACTTGACCTCGTCATGAACTCTCCACATGGCGACACGTCAAACTATATCCACAACAGCGAATGGCTACTGGTCAAACTACTGGTCAAACGCAACGTGCAGTACTATTCCTGTTGTGACGAACCGTACCCGGATATAACGTACTATATTCACATCAGGCGACGTCCGTTGTTCTATATATTCAACATGATATTACCGTGTATATTGATAACGTTGGTGGCGTTGTTAGGGTTCTATATACCCTCAGACTCAGGAGAGAAGGTGACGATGGGGATTACGACGTTGCTGTCGATGACGGTGTTCATGATGTTGGTGACGGAGAATATGCCCCCGACGTCGGATGTGCTACCTCTCATAGGTAAGTTATGGTCCTTTCTATGTGACGGTGCCGCCAGTGGGACAGGATACGCTCACCTATTCCGGAACAACTCATTATTATGAGTCATTATTCGATAGTGATTCTTAAATATACTCATGCCAATAATGGTTGTCACCCCCTTCAATTTTTTAATTGGAGAGGGGGTGTCGGGTGTTGGTGTGAGGTGTCTGTAGGGTTGGGGTGGGGAGGGGGGTGACAACCACTATTGGCATGAGTATACATGCGGAATTATATTTGCTATACGATATTTAATAATTAGATTTACAATGATTGTAGAAAGGGATTTGTTTATTTACGATAAACGTCTGATGTGCAACCTCTTATAGATACGTCATGACACTAAAAGTTTCTTTACGATAGGGGCGGTGGGGTAGCCTAGTGGTTAAAGCGTCCCCTCGTTACGCTGAAGACCCGGGTTCGACTTCCCACACGGGTACAATGCGTGAAGCCCATTTCTGGTGTTCCCCGCCGTGATATTGCTGGAATATTGCTACAAATGCGTAAATTCATATTCACCTACTAACTTGCGAGCTAGCGAGCTACCTCTGATGATGTATTACATACTACTCAAAAATCGCACGGATCTACTGGTTGTTTCATTGTAGTGTAACTGATGTGACCGATTAACATCGTGATATGAAGGAATCGAGTGAGTGATCTGACTATTCCATATGCGTCATATAAGCATCTGATTATTTAATTTGTAATCAAACCGAATGGTATTCTTTTAACAGGCCTGTTGACTTTAGAATCAGTTGCTATATGTGCCTTGTTATATTGTAGTAAGTTCATAAGCGTTATGAGATATTCAGCTATCAATAGTCATAATTATGGTGAACGTAATTGAACCCTTGTTACCGTGTACTTTGTTTGCCATATCGTTTCAGACCCAACAAAACTACGGTTTATGTTAAGTGTTAAAGGGTCTTCCAGTCTCTGGTTATCGCTCGATGGCTTTCTTGAAGATTTTCTTGCACAATAAATGCCATAGTTTAGTGTATATTCGCAATACTTAGCCGGACTGAATACCACATTGTATAATGTTTACATCAGTAAGGTTTGAACATGTAACGTCAGTACAATATAATATTTAGCCTGGACCAACATCTGAAAAAGATTCCACTTGATGCAAAGCGCGAATAGCTGTGGAACTTGTAAGAATGGATCACTGACGATCGGTCTTGACACCGGGTGTTCGCATACAGCATGGCCAGTCCTAGTCATTCACGCAATTTAAAAAGTAACTTTATTACCTGATGCTGCACAACTCTGCTATAAAAAGGAGGCCTGTAAATACACCAGAATAAGGAGTGAGTGAGTGAGTTTAGTTTTACGCCGCACTCAGCAATATTCCAGCAATATTGCGGACCAGACTAAGGAGGTACCAATAAACAAATACATCCAGTGACACGTTTCGTATTGCTGCTGAAATAGTGCTAAACTGCGTAAACCTTCTCTCCTGCTGTGGGAAAAATTAGGGTGGTTGTTTCTCGTAAATATGTGAATGAGTGAGTGAGTTTGGTTTTACGCCGCTTTTAGCAATATTCCAGCAATATCATGACGGTGGACACCAGAAATGGGCTTCACACATTGTACCCAAGTGGGAATCGAACCCTGCCTTCTGTGTGACGAGCAGACGCTTTAACCACGAGGCTACCCTAATGCCCAACGAAAACATGGGGCGCTTCCCTCTGGATCTGACACAAGTAACGCGTAGTGATAGACCATCTGGTAATGTTCAGCACTAGGATTGGGATTGAAATCATAGTAAGATATTGTTATGTCAACTTACAAAGTGATTACATCGCTTGTCCGTTAGTGTGGTAGATTCCGTTCAGATAGTGTTGCGTCTGGGGATCAAATGGAGCACTATCAGGTTCAACGGAATCTTTATTCGAAGTCATCTGTTTATCAAGGATGGGTTTTGATATAATAAGCACGGACACTTGTTCAACTCAATCAGTTGGTTACGGTACTTCTAATGCTAATTGTGGGACGATGTGTGAGTATTGGTATATCTAGATATCTCGTGTATGAACTCTCTAAGTTTTTGTAATGTTTTGTTTTTTGGGTTTTTTTGTTGTTGTTTTTGGTTTTTTTGGTGTGTTGTTTCAAAACACAGAAACTTGCGTCCTTTTAAGGACATGTTAAGTTTACAAATGTATATCACGTCAGCATACGTCACAATAACCTTATTCTTCATTTTAAAACACTTTTTGGTTTGGAGCCGTGAATATTCGGGCTAGAATTGGTCTTCATCAACCCATGCTTGTCGGAAGAGGCGTCTAACGGGATCGAGTACGATCAGACACGCTGACTTTGTTGACATGTCATCGTTTCCTAATTACGTAGATCTCTGCTCATGATGTTGATTGTCTTGTCCAGACTCGATTATATACAGACCTCGATTATTTATTGCTGGAATATTGCTGAGTGCGGCGTTAAGCAACAAACAAACAAAAGGTTTCGGTGTGAAGTGTTGTCTACATTAGTCCAATGTCTGGCCGGGACGGTGGGGTAGCCTAGTGGTTAAAGCGTTGGCTCGTCACGCCGAAGATACTGGTTCGAATCCCCACATGGGTACAATGTGTGAAGCCCATTTCTGGTGTCCCCCGCCGTGATATTGCTGGAATATTGCTAAAAGCGGCGTAAAACTAAACTCACTCACTCACTCACCCCATGTCTGGCCACTCTTTGTCAGCAACGCCAGTACAGAGTTTCTTACCTTCATCCCTTAATGGGATTCGTCTTGACGGTAAATGAAACGAAAGGTTTTCCCATATGTTTCTACAGTAATGGTATATTTTTTTACGAAACATCTAGGCATTAAAAAGCTCAAACATGTTCATGTGTGCACAGTCTGGCCTTAAAGCAGCAGTAATAACCAAACATGTGGCTTGTTTTGCAAGTTCCTCTTTCCTTGACCGAGGCGAACTACACCCACGCTTTCGCACCAAATGTCACCTACTTCATAATATCTAATGTCACATTCGGCCTACATCAGCTTGTTAAAATAGCAGTGATAATTGAGAGGTGATCAGTTTCAATTACTTGATGGATATACAGATGTCTTAATCCGCGCTGACGGTTCTCCACAAGGGCGGTTGTGTGGACAACTCATTTTGGCTTGTAGTAGGACAGTCATAATGGTCCTCCACTGTGTCAGTGATCCTCTTTTGGCTAGCATTTAACGTCAATTGGAATATGGTTCCATGGATAATGGAGGCTGGTTATTGTCTGGCGTTGACGTTTATGTTAACATTGTCTTTCCCTTAACACCATTCTGTCACTCTGTATTGGCGGTGGGGTAGCTCAGTGGTTAAAGCGTTAGCTCGTCACGACGAAAACCCGGGTTCGATTTCCTACCTGTGTACAATGTGTGAAGCCCATTTCTGGTGCCCCCCGCCGTAATATTGCTGGAATATTGCTAAAAGCGGCGTAGAACCATACTCACTCACTGTCACTCTATACACAATAGGACCACCGCCATATAGCTGGGAAAACTAAACTCACTCAGTCACTATACTCAATAGCTGGAACGCTCAACAATGCTAACTAAGCGAAAAAGCATTCATATACTTTTACTTTGCTAAACACCACAGTGAAGACTGTAGCTACCACAATGACAATAGGGGCGGTGGGGTAGCCTAATGGTTAAAGCGTTCGCTCGTCACGCCGACCCGGGTTCGATTCCTCGACATGGGTACAATGTATGAAGCCCATTTCCGGTGTCCCCCGCCGTGATATTGCTGGAATATTGCTAAAAGCGGCGTAAAACCAAAACTCACTCACTCACAATGACAATAGGATGTTTTGGACTAGGCAAACCAGTAGATCCAAACACGAACCATATATCGGGGCACACGAAAAGACTTGGTCAGAGAGACATATCAATCGACTTCAGGCCATGGTGCTCAGAAAGTATAGTTGCTAGATCTACTCTGGCCGTGTTCCAAATTTTTTTCTAGTTAACGTCTATTGGCTTGACGGATCTGACGCCAAGATCCACATACCACCTCTTTCTCCTACGAACGTTTGTTACAGTTCGCAGGTTCCAAATCCGATCTCTCAATATCTGAATTGTTAGAGTTAGAGAAAGCCATCGTGTGATATCACTGACTGACTGAGTTTTGGTTTTACGCCGCTTTTAGCAATATTCCAGCAACATCACGCCGGGGGACACCAGAAATGGGCTTCACACATTGTACGCATGTGGGGATTCGAACCCAGGTCTTCGGCGTGACGAGCCAACGCTTTAACCACCAGGCTACCCCACCGCCCCGTGTGATATCAAAAGATTGGAAGAACGTCTATAATATGTGAATATAATAGCTAAAAATCGACTTATTTTCGTTTTTCACTAGTGATATGATACAGTAACAGGTGTAGAAATATTAAAACCCCGTTCGGGAAATAGTGCCGAAACTTTTACTACTGGATTACTGATGAACAGTGATGACACCAGGTGTTCGTTTGTGCTAAAATTAGTAAACTTAGCAAATGCAAGCCTCCTTTGCGACCCCCTCAGCGCTTGGAAGAGCCATCTATGATTATCTTAGTTACTACATGTACCCGGTCGCTCACTCTTGCCAGAAAAGGGGCGGTGGGGTAGCCTAGTGGTTAAGGCGTTGGTCGTCACGCCGAAGACCCGGGTTCGATTCCCCACATGGGCACAATGTGTCAAGCCCATTTCTGGTGTTCCCCGTCGTGATATTGCTGGGATATTGCTGAAAGCGGCGTAAAACCATACTCACTCACTCTTGCCAGAAAAGCTAGTAAGGTTGTCAGCCTCCTCAAACAGATATGTTATGTCACATGAAATAGTGATCAGTGTGAGGGTTGCTAACACTATGTTGTAATCCGGTCTTTTGAGAAGTAATTCTGTCAAAGGAATAGTTAACATGCTTTTCTGCTTAAGTCCCTAAAACTCCTTGAATTGATAATACAAAACATTCCAGATAAAAATACCAGCAATCGGACAATTGAAACGAATTTAAAACAGAAGCAGAATCAAACGAAGATTTGTTTTATCGACGTAGCTTCTCTTGCTGAGTGTGATATCGGTTTTACATTTGATAAACTAGGCTCGGAAGACTGGAGCTATCGAAGCTTTGTTGGATCCAACGGTAATCAAGGGGATCATTAAATATGAGTTTCAAAGTAATGCTAGCACACGATATTGCGATGTAAAACTGAACAAATCAATACCTGTTAGTATGCCAAGTAATTATGGTCGGTATCAGAGGTCAATGTCATTTGCCATTTTGTAGTCGGATTCATCTAATTCGTTTTAATTATTAAGATCGCGTTCGAACGAAATAACGTGTTTTTGGAGACATCGACCACGTTTGATGAAACATAATATTATTTCCAGGAGCAATAATTACGCATGTTCAAATAATTGAATTGTTCTGAAACGTTGTTTGGTTTTGAGGATTTTCAGCATGGCGACCTTGATCTTCTCATCTCGTCCATCTTTCGATTCAAAAAGGATTCTCTATTGGGACTGCATGTGGCCCAGTCACGTAGGCAACACCATTATTTGTAACGTGTGTTCATTTGGCGTGCATTGATCATGTATTAGTGGTTTGGTTCTAATTAACGGACTTGGTCTGCCTGCACCAGACCCCTAATACTGGTTTCATCAAACTATGAACATTCTTTGACCTTCAGTAGTTCAAACTGTTTACAAACATCAATCAGTCATGACTTGACAACCAAAAGAAAGTATAATCGTGAACATGGGGTCTGATGAAACAATTTACAAACTTTAAAACGGTGAAAACAGTCACCGAACACGGTAAATACATCTATAATACCCGTAAATGCATCAGCCCATTTCCTGAGGTTATTCGTCATGCTACTGCTCTCTCTCATTGTTTGATCAAGGTTACAACATTCAGGGCAGTTCCCTGATTTGACTTGAACCATCACGAGCTTTAGGTGAACAAATTACTAGCCTTTGCATGTGCTTAGACGGTGGCAACGGTGTGGCAGGATATGCTAACCGTTATACGTATATCATTACTATTTTAGTAGGGACTCTGTGAACATGGTCGGAATGATGATATGGTCGGAATTGTACTATTTCCTGGATGTGGAAAGGGTTTTCTTCGTTATCATTGTCTGTTTCACTTTTAAACATCATCAAGCACGAGATATATTTTATGTTGCCAGACAGTATATCTGAAATACTGTTCTCATCGTCGTACCATCAACTCACTTACCATCCACCCAAGATCACATTATGGCTAATACGGACACTTTGTTGCAGGTATCTACTACGGTATGACGATATTTATCGTTTCCTTCGCAACGGGCATGACAGTGTTCACCCTGAACATTCACCACAAGGGCACCAGGGGACGAGAAGTACCCAGCGTCATCAGGAAGATCGCCTTCAGCTGTCTGGCGAAGATGTTCTGCATCAAAGTACAGAATTCAAAAGCCCCTGCATCAACGGCAGTGGTAAGTTGACAAGACCATATCCAACTGTCAGTTGTCTCGAAGCGTCGACTTTGGGCATTCCCGAGGCATTGTGGGAAAACGTATTCTACTTTCGAAGTTCCCATTCATGTGATCATAATGTGGGATACCTTTGTATCGAGTTATATGTTGTTCGAGAGAACAGAATACCGACCACAATGCTGCGGATACGGTTGTTTTAAAGGCAGAGTACTACAGTGGGACCGCGTGTAAAATCAATATAAGAAGACACCCACGTTTTAAATAAGATAGGAGATAGTGCAAAGCTAGAGTCGCATGTCGTGTAAACCTGCAATGCTAGGCCTGAATTACGAGTTCGGTTGCAACCCTTAGTTGAGGCTTTGGATCGAAAACCAAAAGATTTGATTACGTGTTTAATTATTTACATTGAATTATGGTGTAGATTGAATACCTGTAGAATTCATATGTGACTGCAACCTAGGCAGTGAAGTTTTTGATTGCCTGCAACCTACGCAGTGAATTTCTTGATTGACTGCAACCTAGACAGTGAATTGTTTTATTGACTGCAACCTAGGCAGTGAATTTCTTGATTGCTTGCAACCTAGACAGTGAATTTCTTGATTGACTGCGACCTAGACAGTGAATTTCTTGATTGACTGCAACCTAAGCAGTGAATTTCTTGATTGACTGCAACCTAGACAGAGAATTTCTTGATAGACTGCAACCTAGGCAGTGAATTTCTTGATTGACTGCAACCTAGACAGTGAATTTCTTGATTGACTGCAACCTAGGCAGTGAATTTCTTGATTGACTGCAACCTAGACAGTGAATTTCTTGATTGCCTGCAACCTAGACAGTGAATTTCTTGATTGCCTGCAACCTAGGCAGTGAATTTCTTGATTGACTGCAACCTAGGCAGTGAATTTCTTGATTGCCTGCAACCTAGGCAGTGAATTTCTTGATTGACTGCAACCTGAACAGTGAATTTCTTGATTGACTGCAACCTAGACAGTGAATTTCTTGATTGCCTGCAACCTAGACAGTGAATTTCTTGATTGCCTGCAACCTAGGCAGTGAATTTCTTGATTGACTGCAACCTAGGCAGTGAATTTCTTGATTGCCTGCAACCTTGGCAGTGAATTTCTTGATTGACTGCAACCTAGACAGTGAATTTCTTGATTGACTGCAACCTAGACAGTGAATTTCTTGATTGACTGCAACCTAGGCAGTGAATTTCTTGATTGACTGCAACCTTGACAGTGAATTTCTTGATTGACTGCAACCTAGGCAGTGAATTTCTTGATTGACTGCAACCTTGGCAGTGAATTTCTTGATTGACTGCAACCTAGACAGTGAATTTCTTGATTGACTGCAACCTAGGCAGTGAATTTCTTGATTGACTGCAACCTAGACAGTGAATTTCTTGATTGACTGCAACCTTGGCAGTGAATTTCTTGATTGCTTGCAACCTAGGCAGTGAAATTCTTGATTGCCTGCAACCATGGTCATGAATTTCGTGTTTGACTGCTACCATGGTAATTAATTTCGTTTTGACTGCAACCATGGTGATTAATTTCGTGTTTGACTGCAATTCTGGTGATTAATTTCGTGTTTGACTGCAACGCTGGTATTGAATTACTTGCAATGTGATATTATACGACGATGGAGTTATGACCAATCCTTGATAGTATGGCAACAGCACACTAAAAACTGAATCTTTTATTAGCTCCTGACAAACACTAAAATACAAAGCCAACTATGCCATATTGCAAGCCCAACTTGGACTGAACTACTGCTGATAGTGACAGACGTCCTGATCAATAGTACGTTAATCAGTTTGCTCAATCCTTCACCCCCTCAAAACACAACCCCACCCTCCCATTGTTTAATGTGTCAACGCTGTGACCCCACTGCCTCGACGTCAATCAGACTCCATTACCTAATGTTTCAGTTCACACCAGATTGCAATGGAACGACCGGAAGTAGTTCCTACATCCGGTTTAAAATGGCGCCTCAAAGCGACCCGGAGAGTGCCCCATCAAAGCCAGTTGTAGTAAGTTTCCTGTTGGGTGGGATTTATGTATATTTTGAGGGTAGTAAATCAAGTCGCAATCTCGTCAGTTACAGCGAAGTTAACGATTGGTACTGGCATCTTCATTAAGAGAAATTAGACTTGAGCTCTTAATCAGCTGCCGCATTACTCGTGATGTTAAATCATCTATTAACAATGATTGATTATTCGCTGTAATCAATTAAATTATTATTTAATTCAAATGTAATTTTCCCCCGAAAAAAGTACTGTGTTTGGTAAGTCATATCATTTTCGATACTGTTAGCTGCATTAGAGTGAAATTCCGTTCATCCGGAGGTGAGGATTCTCACTTATGTCGAAGAGAGTAGGACATTTCTTGAAGCCTGAATCAGGCTTAAAGTGTGATGTGTTTCCCCGAATAAAAGTACTGTGTTTGGTAAGTCATATCATTTTCGATACTGTTAGCTGCATTAGAGTTAGACCCCGTTTGTCCAGACGGGAGTATTCTCACTAATGTCGAAGAGAGTAGCACATTTCTTGAAGCCTGAATCAGGCTTAAAGTGTGATGTGTTTCTATACACGAAAACGTCCCCAGTTACCGCCAGATAGATTAGATGTCCAGATTAAGGGTGTCAGGATTAAAGGTTTCCCCATTAACGAGGTTTCAGTATAGCTGTCTCGGCTATGCGGTAGCCTGGTAGGTCGTGATGTCGCCCATAACACACACGATCCGGTTCGATTCCCGTACGACGTACTGTAGAATGTTATTACAAGCCGAGTAAAACCCATGCAGTCACTCACTCGCCCATTTTTCATGGGGACCCCGGAGATGATGTGACATCTATGGCGTAAACAGCAAATCGCCAACATCTTTAGTATCGACCCGTGAAGATCCGGGGTAGAATAGGTCTTCAGCAACCCATGCTTGCCACAAAAGGCGACTATGCTTGTCGTAAGAGGCGACTAACGGGATCGGGTGGTCAGGCTTGCTGACTTGGTTGACATATGTCATCGGTTCCCAATTGCGCAGATCGATGCTCATGCTGTTGATCACTGGATTGTCTGGTCCAGACTCGATTATTTACAGACCGCCGCCATATAGCTGGAATATTGCTGAGTGCGGCGTAAAACTCAACTCACTCACTCACTCATCTTTAGTATCGATACTGACTTGAAATTCGTGTGAGTAAGGAATCATTTAGATCTCAGATCATACATCCCACATTGCACGCTATTTCCGTAACAAAGTATTATCCAAAGTATGTTTAGGTCAGTCAGTGAGCATTGCTTTTGTTTTTCTGCAGGATTTCAAATCGGCTGCCCCCGAGGTCCCTCCCTACAATAGGCATGGTGGATGTTAAGCTGGAGGACCCCTTGTCTACAAACGGCGGACTCGGTACACATCTTTCCCATCGCTTCCGGTCTGGACAAGCCGGAAGTAGTGCAGTGGTGGAGAACTTTGAGCAACAATTCATGCGGGTTCTACAAAAAGTATATCAGACAATTGAACAAAACGAAATACGATTAGCGGACCAGGACAGACGGGAAGCTATCAAAATAGAATGGCAGCAGGTTGCACAGATAGTGGATAGAATGCTGTTGTCAGGATTTGTGGCCCTCACGATGGTTATAACAGGCGTTGTACTGCTCGGAGCACCGGCATCTGTCAGCAGCCTGACGTCATAATGTGTGATACGGAATTACGGGAAGAAGTTGGGACGAAGAACCAAAATGTTGGTCACTACCAGATGCCGCCATGTTGGTGTTTTCAAGGAACAGGAAGGATTATCACTACAATACATTTGACATAAAGTGCCAAGATTGCAGATATCTCTGGAGGGTTGGAGGAGTTTTATTGCAATCTACTTTGTTCCAGTTGGTAAATGAGTACCTATGTATGAAAGAAATTTTGGCGGCAACAAATAGTTGTCCAGTGCGGTCACCACAGTTATAATGTTTGTGTCACTGCTACAGCCGTTTCCGATTTATTGTCTGATTCAGTGTGCTATCTGTGGTAGCAGGTTGGCGGTAGGAGGTTGGCGGTATCAGAGATGCGAAACGATAACAATTATCCAAATTTATTTTATCACGTCAATTCATCTGTCTGACTGTTTCGATGAATACGTTGGAATACCATATGGTGTGATTACATACGACGTTCTATTCAGGAGAGTCAGCTATGGTTGCTGTGTAATATGCAAATGTTATCGAAAAGTATGGTGGCGTAACTTCCGTCACTATGGTGACCTTCACCTTTACCCATCATTTCTCAAGTTCACAGAATGTATCGAATACACGTATACAGTTAATGACGAGAGTTCATATCTAAGATGTGACCCATTGTGATGCTTGGTGTGTCAGCACTCTCTTTATTTCTGCGTTCTCAATTATTGTATATGTTTACGGCCACAGTCCCATATAAGGGTGAAGGTCAAGGTCAGTAGAATAACATGTGACCGGAGCTTAAGGTGTATCAGACATCAACAGCTTGTGACAGATGAACCGAAAGCGCTGGCGCTTTTACTATACTTATATCCTTCATGGTGGTCGGAACACGTGACACTATATGTTTGACGAGGTGGAATTATTTGTTTGACAAAGAGAAGCTATATGTTTGACATTAGATATTTGCAGGGCGACACTACATGTGCATGTACCCGTTTGACGTGGCAGGATGTGTGACATGGCAGAATGTTTGACCAGTTGTCATAAAATGTTTTGCAGGATGACACGTTGCATCAAAGCACGTACTACCAGACCAAACATGTTACTCACAAAGTGTTTGACCAGCTGACGCTACATGTCTGACAGAGGGACACTACATCTATATGTCTGACGCTACATGTACATGTTTTAGAAGGAGAAGGTACATCAGATGTTTGACAGAGGGACACTACATCTATATGCCTGACGCTACATGTACATGTTTTAGAAGGAGAAGGTACATCTGATGTTTGACAGAGGGACACCACATCTATATGTCTGACGCTACATGTACATGTTTTAGAAGGAGAAGGTACATCAGATGTTTGATAGGTACATGTTTGACCGGGTGACACTACACATACCAGTTTCAGCGTGTGACGTTAGTTGTTTGACCGAATGACATCAAGGTTCATGTTTTAGAAGGAGAAGCGACATGTTTGACTAATTGGCAGTACATGCCTGTACGGGTACAGGCTCATTGACAGCATGTTTGACTAATTGGCAGTACATGCCTGTACGGGTACAGGCTCATTGACAGCATGTTTGACTAATTGGCAGTACATGCCTGTACAGGTACAGGCTCATTGACAGCATGTTTGACTAATTGAGCAGTACATGCCTGTACGGGTACAGGCTCAGTGACAGCATGTTTGACTAATTGGCAGTACATGCCTGTACAGGTACAGGCTCATTGACAGCATGTTTGACTGGTTCACATCACATGTAAATGTTTGACGAGCGGTGCTATATGTTTGACCGGGTGACGCTACACTTACCAGTTTCAAATGTTTGACCGAGTGACACAACATGAATTTGTTTGATCAGATAAGGCTACGTATTTGTCCAGTAGCGTCACCCTGACCAAGGGGTGTGTCGATGCTCTTGTCTTCAGCCTAGCAGTCCCTCTTGTACGTGTGAGTGACGGACGTCATGGAGTAGTAACAGTGGATATGAAAGTCTGCACACAAGTTTGTTGTTTTCATGGAGAAGAAGTTTTCATGATTAGACGTGAATGAATTTGTGCAAATAGTAACTTGGTAACATATACCAGCTGAAGATTCCTATTTTGGGATATGGCTGAAGAAACAAGGGTGATTCCTGCCCGTGGAAACCGATATGTGTTGAGATTTTTCAAATCATGAACTGAAAATTCAGCAAACATCTTTTACC
Source organism: Haliotis rubra (assembly GCF_003918875.1). NCBI lineage: Eukaryota > Metazoa > Mollusca > Gastropoda > Lepetellida > Haliotidae > Haliotis > Haliotis rubra. Next base: position 746,681 of record NW_025767123.1, read on the forward strand.
TACGGCGACGGAAATGTACTGTGAAACCTTGCGTATCTGGACTGCACCGTTCCAAGTGATATCATCCGGATTAATACACATCAGGATAAGCGAAACCTTGGCACGTGATTACTCATTATTTTATTGACTACGTCCCTGTCAGAAATGATCCGGTAAAGAGGGTGTCCAGATTATTGAGGTTTTGCTGTGTGCAAGTGATTTCACTGTACTCCTTGTGTTCCAGGTAGTACACATTGTCCGAATGAGTTTCATGAACTAGGGGTATCACATGAAGCAAACATGAAGCTTATATGAAGAATGTCAACGTATTCAGAACATTGCAGTATTGTTTAATTACAAAAAAACTAAATTAATCGAATCTGTGGTAAGACCAGTTTTTAAAATTTTCTTATTTTGATGGCCCTTTCAAAAGTGACATGGAAGGATCCGAGGATCTTCAAAGAGTGTTTACATCTTTTGTAGGTTGCATATTTGTGGGATATTTTATTCTTGTGTACTACTGATCTCATTCCTCATCCTCTCAGGCTCGATATACGAAGATATGGAACTGCAAATCTAACACAATGGTATGAAGTGTTTTAAAAGGAATGTGGTGAAAATATGAAATTTGAATTAAAGGATTCTCTTAACGTGCTTGAAGAAATATACGATGTTGTTCAGGCATCTTACAGATCCCAGAACTACAATTTTATGACACACCCACATTCCATGCTCATTATATTGTGGCCCCAGTAGCCTATTCGCATCCACTTTCGTTTATTTTCGATGACGCCAATTATTTAAAACTGTTCATAAATATACACATTCAATGCTAGAGAATAACTTGTCTTATGACAGATTCCACGAGAAAAAGTCAAAATAGCGAAATCGTAATAAATAACATGATTTTGAGGACTATGTGTGTCAGGATAGCACAAGCACGACTCTAGATCGTGAAAAACAATGTATACTTCAACAAGCCAAATTTTAATTCCTAAGAGATGTCGAAATGAATTCATGAATATGTTAATTCAGATCATTATTAAAATTCAAGATGATCAGATATTACGTGTACAATATTATATAGAAGTACAATCTGTACGATCTACATATCTTTATGTATTCTAACTTTGTACATATTTATGCAAACGGTGTTGATGTGATTTTGTTCCCTGTGTATATATATCCGTACAGTACGGCCATTATTCTCTTGGCATATTTGATCAAGGGGGATAACTTATCTGATTATGATGTTACAACACAATCTGTTCATTTCATTGAAACACATATATTATTGGTCACGTGTATGTGATTCTTATTGACTTTATATTCGATTTAGCCCTGCTATGTACATAAGCTACACGTCAATCACTTCTACCGGGTGTTATACACTCTTTAGATAACATCTCCCCTTGAATATGCACATATCTATTACTTATATAATCTTATTGTTCGCAATGTAGACTTTATCATTTTGAAGCTTATATAATTTACTGTGTGAGTGGTTTCTTCTTGGTGTAGGAATAGTTAATTTCTCAGTGGACATTTTCAGCCATGGCCTCTTTGTAGGAGACTGTGACATCAACAACCAATTAGAAAAACAATTTCTGATACCAGATAGAATGTTGTCACCAGGTTAGTTTCCATGACGACTGGACCAATGTGTAAACTCAGGACCAATCGTGGTCATTCAACTTAAACCGCTTACAACTTACACATCACATCGCTGGCGTAGTGATATCACACGTGACAGCTGCCCTGTTAACCGCCAGAATATAGTTCGGACATTATGGCCGCAGTTTTCGAAAACCGTTGACGATTTAGCAAACAGAACTTAGTTATTTTCAGCGAGTGAAAACAGACCTTGTAATAGTTTTATCACATCCGTACCTCTGCTTCGGAGGCTGTACTGTGTGTTTCGTCACGTGATAATCACATGACTGAAAAAAGTTCCTATGAGGAATATGGCCGCTACTGTCGATGTTTCGGCACCGTCTTCTGCACATTGTCTGAACTAACTGAATACTGAATATCCTTTATCAAATCGAATTATTTGATGACCATCAAAAATATTTAATTTGTAATGACAACGGATTATGAAAACATACGACATGTGCCGTCGTAGGACGTTTATTGCTAAATTGTATCATGCTAGTTTACGATTTACCCAAATATAAATTCAAATATTATCATGTCAACAACACATCTAGCGCTACAGTGACCGTTGGTAACATCATAGTAATACGACTGTCTCTCTGTAAATGTTGCTGTCTAAATTCGGTCAAGTCATTCCAAATGCCGCAGAATTTTTAAACCAGAGAGTTCTGCAAAGCAATGGCGAATACAGCTCGGACCACATATTTTCTGCTCACTTTACTCATGTTCTGTAAATCACGGGGTACATTAACCATTTAAAGTTGAAAGAAGGTTGACAAAGTGAAACAATATCGCAATATGTTTGTTGGGATTATTTTATTTTATTTTGGGGGGGATTGGGGGGTTGGTTGTTGGGTTTTTTGTTTATTTGGGGTGTTGTTTTTCTTGTTGGTCTTTTTGGGGTGTTTTTCTTCATGGGGTGGGTGGGGGGTTGCGTGGAGAATTTCGAAAAGAAATGTGTTCTTGAAAAAGGGGGGCAAAATAATTTCGCTCAGGTTTCCACCTAATTCATGTTTGCAGGGTTTGAAAGTTGTCCAGTAAAACTTTTTTGTAAAATAATGAAATTATTCATTTCCTCCTTTAACCACCCTTTAACAGATTTGGTTTTAATGAATACACTGTAAGCATGACAGATATGTTTACGTACAAGAAGTCAGAACACCGTGTCTTTCTCCTGACAATTGTGTTGTTTCTATTACAGCGCATCTGATCTAGATACCACTAATGTCTGTATAATATATTAACAGTTTTTAAAACGTACTCCCTATGATGAACTCTAATGAACTGTTTTGGCTACTAATGATCGAGGGGAAGTATCTGAGCAAGTATCCCAGTATTAAGGATTATACATCATAAACCTTTTTTGTGGCTGCAAGGGATAATATCAAGTTTTGGCCCCGCTCTATTTCCCTGCTGGCGTTTGCCACCATGATATTAGGCGTTCTGTTTGGAGAGCTGAACTCGCTCATGATAGGCGTAGTGCAAAGGTAGCCTTGAGGGACATGACCCACTCCCCCAATGCAATATCTGCTCTGCGACTATTGTCAGATCGAACAGCAAGTAACATTAATATACAAAGTCAATGCAAGACTAACCATTCTCGATTGTCAAACGAAACGGGTTTCAGTGAGCGTAAAATACAAAATGGCGGTGAAAATTATATGACTGGATCGCATCTCATTACCGACATGGAATAGTGACGTGGTGGTATGTCCGAGATGTGGTAACAGATTAATGGTAACATTGGAAGGAGGGATTCGAGTTGCAGAACGATGATATGTGGTCCTTTGATGGTCACAGGATGATGATATGTGGTCCGTTGATGGTCACAGGACGATGATATGTGGCCCGTTGATGGTCATGGAACGATGATAGGTGATCTATTGGTGGTCACAGAATGATGACATGTGATCACAGAACGATGCTGTGTGATCCATTGGCGGTCACAGAACGATGCTGTGTGATCCATTGGTGGTCACAGGACGCCGATGCTGTGATTCATTGGTGGTCACAGGACGATGATATGTGGTCCGTGGACGGTCACAGGACGATGATATGTGGTCCGTTGATGGTCACAGATTGATGATAAGTGATCTATTGGTGGTTACAGAATTATGATAAGTGATCTATTGGTGGTCACAGAACGATTATATGTGACCCATTGTGGTCACAGAATGATGATATATGGTCCGTTGATGGTCATGGAACGATGATAGGTGATCTATTGGTGGTCACAGAATGATGACATGTGATCACAGAACGATGCTATGTGATCCATTGGCGGTCACAGAACGATGCTGTGTGATCCATTGGTGGTCACAGGACGCCGATGCTGTGATTCATTGGTGGTCACAGGACGTCTTTATGTGCTCCATCGGTTGTCACAGAACGATGACGTGTGGTCCGTGGACTGTCACAGGATGATGATATGTGGTCCGTTGATGGCCACAGATTGATGATAAGTGATCTATTGGTGGTCACAGAATTATGATAGGTGATCTATTGGTGGTCACAGAATGATGACTTGTGACCACAGAACGATGCTGTGTGATCCATTGGTGGTCACAGGACGCCGATGCTGTGATTCATTGGTGGTCACAGGACTTTTTTATGTACTCTATCGGTTGTCACAGAACGATGACATGTGGTCCGTGGATGGTCAAAGGACGACCACATGTGATCACTGGTGGTCACAGAACGATGATATGTAGATTGTTGGTTAGAGAATGGTGGAATGTGGTAGACTGATGGTTTTAAAACTCGCAACATGACTCTGAATATCAATGACTGTTTTCTAGAATATGACAAGGTTTCCAGCCCTCGAATATGCTGTCCACATTCACAATCAAAGGATGGCAACGGATGACCGTGTCAATTAGCAAATTGGCCCCATGGGTAATGCTCCAGCTTGTGTTTTCATACAAAAGATGCTGAAAATATTAACAGGTTCCCGTAACTTTGATTGTGGTGTGTGTTACCTTTGTTCAGGATTACTAATTCGGGAAATGGGGGATTAATTTCATTCAGGACACATTATACGTTTCGTTAGTGCTAGGAATTATGTGCTACCTTTGTTGTGGATAAAGTAATAATTTAGGTGATGGGGGATTAGTGAGGAAAGAGCAGGGGGTAGAAGGAAAATGGATTGAACGTATCTGGGGATGGGAGGAGAGGTTAATATGGTTCGGTTCAGATCGATGTTCTACAGGACTGATTGCTATATATATGAGCGGGTGTTGTAGGTTGTGTATGTAACTGTTAATTATTAGGTAAGATTAATAATTAAGGGTATAGGCAACTGTGAACCACTTTCCGGTAGAACCGTTCATTATCTTAACCAACTAAGAAAGACAGCCTTTGCTTTTCTACTTGAGATTAAATAGTATTACCTACATAAACCGATCTTCCAGGTTATTTCTCGGCGAATCAAAATCCAGTGAGTGAGTGAGTTAATATTTAACGTCACATCGGCAATATCTCAGCCATATCGTGACGACAACAATTTATACAATATAAAGAGAAACATTTTGAAGATTAAAACCTGTCGACGATTGACAGTAAAAATACTAGAGAATCACAGATATGAATAAAACTAGCGAGCAAAGCTAAACCATTTCAACTAAAGAGGACAATACAGTATAAAACACGGGCTATAGATCGCCAACAACTGAAGGTAGATCACCATACTAGGAACCATGGGGACTCACATTACTTTTGCTACCTGCATGGACCCGAATCAAAATCCAGTTTACAGTGGTCACTGTGGCGCTATGTTGTGTTGTGATTTGACTCTAATGGTCTAAAGTTGGTTTGGGTTTTTTCCAAAAATGTCTTGGACATAGATGTTCTTATACAGTCGACATGAGTAGCGGCCAGAGTTTTTGGATGTTTGAGGACGCCGATGTATTAACCTGCCGGGTTAAAGAAAGTATTCACCGATGTTTGATGTTGGCTAGAACTTAAAAACAAACAAGATCTGGTTATTAGACTGTGATGTGTGTGATATGGTATGACGGTTGTATTCTGGACCTAAACTTTAACTTTTCAGCCTAAGGTTTATCCAATTTTATGTGTATACTTTTTGAAGGTCTGAAGTTTTGTATATCACCTTGTTCGCAAGATCCGTTTTTTTTCAATCAATGTTTATTACTAGCCACTTGCAATTCCTGCAATCAATTTTCAACAACTCCCTTGTTAAATGTTTGATCAAACCTGTGTTTGAGTTATATTTTTACTTCCAGAACTTAACGCATTGATAATCTGTTCGTCTGAATCAACGCTTGTTATTCTGGTAAACAGGGACGCATAGTCTTATTTCTTTCCGATGCCTTCAAAGTTACATACGGTCTGATAGAATGTGTTGAAAATGAATTCGTCACTTCCGGAAAAAAAAGGTTGTCTTGGAAAAATCAACAATCGTTTCACCTTCGAATAGTTGACTCGGACGAACACATCATGTTTTATGGCCTTAATTGTGTATTTTGTTAATTTAGTATGATTCATCTTGCACTTCTGTTTACGTTTATGATATTCATGTTTCATGAACCATAAAATGTGGTATGTCTTGACAATTTGTCCCTCCGCTAACACCAATATTAGAAAATATTATATGGTATCAATTTCTTTTGAAGAAATTTGTCCAACAGCAAACAATTATGCTATATCGGGTATAAGTTTTCAACGCCATGTTATTACCGACATACTTTAGCAGGCGGCGTTAGAGCTCTAAGTATTCCATGTACAGAGTGATTTTCTTTTATGACGTCACAGTGGCTTCATCAGCTGTTACCCGATATTCATGCAATACAATGTAGATTTCAATCACGTCTCAATTACGAAATAAAGCATATTGCCATATCAAGCGTTGCACATTTTTTAGTTGCAGATTCAGCCAGTGCTATCTAAGCAAGAATTCGCAATTATGGATTAGTTACCTTAACCGTGCAAGAATCCTGTTATTCATCGATCTCTCCATACCTGTGCTGGTGGGTACACCGAAGTGGGAAATGTCAACCAAACGTTTTTAAAAAAAACCATTTCCATAATCACAATTAATACCACTATCTGCTTTGTCTCTTTGTTGTTTAACGCCGCACTCAGCAATATTCCAGCTATATGGCGGCGGTCTGTAAATAATCGAGTCTGGAACAGACAATCCAGTGATCAACATCATGAGCATCGGTCTACGCAATTGGGATACGATGACATGTGTCCACGAAGACAGGCTTGCCCACCACCCGATCCCGTTTGTCGACTCTTACGACAAGCATGGGTTGCTGAAGGTCCATAGTAACCAGGGTTACTGCCTGAATAGGTAACAAAATGGCGGACCGCCTCCGTGGTGTAGTGGTTAGAGCGTCCGCCCGGGAGAACGGAAGGTAGCGGGTTCGATCCCTGGCCGCGTCATACCCAAAGACGTTAAAATATGGTACTTGTTGGTCCCTGCCTGGCGCTCGGCATTAATGGGTACAACAAGGACTGGTCGGCTCGGAGTCAGTATAATGTGTCTGAGTGGGGGTATTCATGCTTCACTGCGGCATGGTATCTCAGTGGGCTAGCACTATAAAACCAGCTTGAGTCTGGGCTAGTACAAGCAGCCGCACATACACATACACACGCATGCACGTCGTCATATGAGTGAAATATTCTCAAGCACGACGTTAAACCCAATTTCATCTCACCTCACAAAATGGCGAACGACCAACTCCTTCATGACCAACTATTTCAATAGTTCGGCATAAACCTTCCGCCATCATGTCCGTCGTGATGTAGCGATGCTATTTTTGATTAAACAACATTTGTATTCACTGTGCGGTAGTGTTAACCTTCACTCGTCAACTCAGTTCCACCAAATCGATAATTTTTAATTTGATAATGTACATTGTTCATGCAAACACATTTTCATTTTAATTCTAGTTTTATACAAACAACAAAGGTGACATTGTGATGAGTTCTAGCTGATCTTCAATATCTTGATTAACCGACATAACCACCTCCGGGGCTTAGTAGCTTTGTGGAGCTCACAGCGCTGTGGCAATTTCACGGGACGTAGGAATTCCATCACGTTTTTTCTTATGTTGATTATAAGAACCTACAACTAACCGCATTGGCGACCATAAAGACATTAAGATGTATAGAAGTAACAAGTGAGCACTGCCAGATGCAATATGAATTAAAAACCTGTAAATATGTCATGTCAGCACTTGAGTATAACCTGCCTCGATTATACATGACAGTGAGTGAGTGATTTTGGTTTTACGCCGCTTTTAGCAATATTCCAGCAATATCACGGCGGGGAGAGACCAGAAATGGGCTTAACACATTGTACCCACGTGGGGAATCGAACCCGGGTCTTCGGCGTGACGAGCGAACGCCTTAACCACTAAGCTACCCCACCGCCCCTTATACATCACAGGTTCCACTGGACGTAAAAATCAAAATAGCGGTAATAGTTCTTTGTCTGGACAACTGAATACCAGTTCCGAATCCAGGTCATTTACTAATTATGTCTATACTGATGGTTAAAATTATATCGCAAGTATAAATACACATAATGCTTGTCTCGTAAGTGACAGCCGCAAGTATAAATACACGTAATGTTTATCTCATGAATAGCAAGTATAAATGCGCATAATGTTCATCTCCTGAATAGCAACTGCAAGTATAAATAAGCATCATGTTTACCTTGTAAATGACCACTGCAAGCATAAATACACATTATGTTTAACTCCTATATGACAACCGCAAGTATAAATGCACATAATTTTTATCTCCTGAATGACAACTGCAAGTATAAATACGCATCATGTTTATCTTGTAAATGACAACTGCAAGTATAAATACGCAGAATGTTCATATTCTGAATGACAACCGCAAGTACAAATACGCATAATGTTCATATTCTGAATGACAACCGCAAGTACAAATACGCATAATGTTCATATTCTGAATGTCAACCGCAAGTACAAATACGCATAATGTATATTTTGTTAATGATAACCACAAGTAAAAATACACACCATGTTTATCTTGTAAATGACAGCCACAAGTATAAAATACGCATAGTTTGTATCTTGTAAATGTCAACTGCAAGTATAAATACACGTAAAATGTTTATCTCGAAATGACAACCGCAAGTGTAAATGCGCATATATTTATCTCATGAATAGCAGCCGCAAGTATAAATAAGCATCATGTTTACCTTGTAAATGACAACTGCAAATATACTCATGCCAATAATGGTTGTCACCCTCCCCACCCAAACCCCAAACACACCACACACACCCACCCCACACCCCAATAAAAAATTGAAGGGTGTGACAACCATTATTGGCATGAGTATATAAATAAACGTAGTGTTTATCTCATATATGACAACCGCAAGTATAAATACACATAATGTGTATCTTGTAAATGACAACTGCAAGCATAAACACACATAAGGTTTATCTCCTATGTGACAACCGCAAGTATAAATACGTATAACGTTCATCTTCTGAATGACAACTGCAAGCATAAACACACATAATGTTCATCTCCTATGTGACAACCGCAAGTATAAATACGCATAATGTTCATCTTCTGAATGACAACTGCAAGCATAAAAACACATAATGTTTATCTCCTATGTGACAACCGCAAGTATAAATACGCATAATGTTCATCTTCTGAATGACAACTGCAAGCATAAACACACATAATGTTTATCTCCTATGTGACAACCGCAAGCATAAACACACATAATGTTTATCTCCTATGTGACAACCGCAAGTATAAATACGTATAATGTTCATCTTCTGAATGACAACTGCAAGCATAAACACACATAATGTTTATCTCCTATATGACAACCGCAAGTATAAATACGCATAATGTTCATCTTCTGAATGACAACTGCAAGCATACACACACATAATGTTTATCTCCTATTTGACAACCGCAAGTATAAATACGCATAATGTTCATCTTCTGAATGACAACTGCAAGCATACACACACATAATGTTTATCTCCTATGTGACAACCGCAAGTATAAATACGTATAATGTTCATCTTCTGAATGACAACTGCAAGCATAAACACACATAATATTTATCTCCTATGTGACAACCGCAAGCATAAACACACATAATGTTTATCTCCTATGTGACAACCGCAAGTATAAATACGTATAATGTTCATCTTCTGAATGACAACTGCAAGCATAAACACACATAAGGTTTATCTCCTATGTGACAACCGCAAGTATAAATACGCATAATGTTCATCTTCTGAATGACAACTGCAAGCATAAACACACATAATGTTTATCTCCTATGTGACAACCACAAGTATAAATACGCATAATGTTCATCTCCTGAATGACAACCGCAAGTATAACTACGCATAATGTTCATCTCCTGAATGACAACCGCAAGTATAAATACGCATAATGTACATCTCCTGAATGACAACCGCAAGTATAAATACGCATTATGTTCATCTCCTGAATGACAACCGCAAGTATAAATACGCATAATGTTCATCTTCTGAATGACAACTGCAAGCATAAACACACATAATGTTTATCTCCTATGTGACAACCACAAGTATAAATACGCATAATGTTCATCTCCTGAATGACAACCGCAAGTATAAATACGCATAATGTTCATCTCCTGAATGACAACCGCAAGTATAAATACGCATAATGTTCATCTCCTGAATGACAACTGCAAGTATAAATACGCATAATGTACATCTCCTGAATGACAACCGCAAGTATAAATACGCATTATGTTCATCTCCTGAATGACAACCGCAAGTATAAATACGCATAATGTTCATCTCCTGAATGACAACCGCAAGTATAAATACGCATAATGTACATCTCCTGAATGACAACCGCAAGTATAAATACGCATTATGTTCATCTCCTGAATGACAACCGCAAGTATAAATACGCATAATGTTCATCTCCTGAATGACAACCCCAAGTATAAATACGCGATAATGTTCATCTCCTGAATGACAACCGCAAGTATAACACGCGATAATGTTCATCTCCTGAATGACAACCGCAAGTATAAATACGCATAATGTTCATCTCCTGAATGACAACCGCAGTATAAATACGCGATAATGTTCATCTCCTGAATGACAACCGCAAGTATAAATACGCGATAATGTACATCTCCTGAATGACAACCGCAAGTATAAATACGCATTATGTTCATCTCCTGAATGACAACCGCAAGTATAACTACGCATAATGTTCATCTTCTGAATGACAACCGCAAGCATAAACACACATAATGTTTATCTCCTATGTGACAACCACAAGTATAAATACGCATAATGTTCATCTCCTGAATGACAACCGCAAGTATAAATACGCATAATGTTCATCTCCTGAATGACAACCGCAGTATAACGCGATAATGTTCATCTCCTGAATGACAACCGCAGTATAACACGCGATAATGTACATCTCCTGAATGACAACCGCAAGTATAAATACGCATTATGTTCATCTCCTGAATGACAACCGCAAGTATAAATACGCATAATGTTCATCTCCTGAATGACAACCGCAAGTATAAATACGCATAATGTACATCTCCTGAATGACAACCGCAAGTATAAATACGCATTATGTTCATCTCCTGAATGACAACCGCAAGTATAACTACGCATAATGTTCATCTCCTGAATGACAACCGCAAGTATAACACGCGATAATGTTCATCTCCTGAATGACAACCGCAAGTATAAATACGCATTATGTCTATCTCCTGAATGACAACCGCAAGTATAAATACGCATTATGTTCATCTCCTGAATGACAACCGCAAGTATAACTACGCATAATGTTCATCTCCTGAATGACAACCGCAAGTATAAATACGCATAATGTTCATCTCCTGAATGACAACCGCAAGTATAAATACGCATTATGTTCATCTCCTGAATGACAACCCCAAGTATAAATACGCATAATGTTCATCTCCTATGGGACAACCGCAAGTACAAATACACATAATGTTTATCTCTATTAGGCTAGACCTTTAAATTCGATGCTTGAATTCAACTGACTACTCGAGTAAATATCAAACGTTATTTGCAATTTTCCACTTAAATTTCTTTCCACGTGAACTCAGTACATGAAACAAGACTAAAATGCTATGACGTCACGTTTAATCGATAAATTAACCAAACCCAAGCGTTTCTGTCAAATTAAACGCAATATATGAAGAATACGACATGTAACGGTTTTTTTTCAAATATGGAACACGGTACTAATGAACAAAATTCGTAAGTGCAACATTCACAGTTAATGCTTTCTCAAATTTTATTGAAGTTTATAGTCGACAAACGTGATGCGTGCTACGTACTTCACTCCACATTTACGAAGCCAATGCTCTGGAAAAGAACAAAGTGTTACAGGTTCCGATTGAAGTATAGAAATCTACTTTCAATCATAGCAAACCGACGTGGTTATTTCAACACAATGTGATAGAAATGCTATGATATTGATCGCTGTTTTCGTAACAGAGTCATTTACAGTTATTACATTGTGACAAAGGCATGATGGCACTCAAGGGATTCTTACATATAAAACACTGAGACTGGTTGGGAGGTTAGTTACCCTATCGAGGTTGTTGACACCTTATTTGCGAAAACAGGCTAATCATCACAGAAAGCACTTTTATGGGTTCTTTTTAAAACGAATGCATGAAATTTGGCTAAGTATAATCTAAGGAGCTATACAGTTTTATGTCTCTGTTACCAAGGTTCCAGCTTTAAGGAGTGGGCTATAGGGTATTGCTTTGTGTAATATACTTCAGTTGCATGAGTGAGTGATTTACGTACTTCAATTATATCACGGCGTTTCAGTTTAATGTGGGAGAATAGACAGAGGTATAAAAAAAATTATTGTTGACCTGGACGTTCACCTCTTAGGTGAAACCTGCAAGCACGCGTATAATGCTGAGAGGTGAAGAAATGTCATCAGTGCTAATCTTGGGTTCAAACCTACTGATCCTAGTAATGAACGAAACTCTGCAAAGTGAATTGCGGGTTCTGGGCGATTCGATAACCTGTCCCCTACCATTCCCATTGAGCTAATTCTCTGTATCTCGGTTCCAAATGGATACATCGCTAGGATTTATCACCAATGCATAGAAATATGCAGCTGGTACTTGGAATTCAGTACTGGTAATTTAGTACTGGTAATTTAGTACAGGTAATTTAGTACCAGCGATGCAATAATGATAAAAATGGAGGCGTTTTCATTTCAGATATTTGAAAAACCGGTGATAAATTTTACATTTCATTAATATAAAAATATGATTGATTTGGAAAGTGAACTTGGATTCAAGGTCGCGTTCAAAGTTATTGCACTTATTTAACGACGTACTTTCTTATTTACTACTTTGATATATAAATATTATTTATTATTTATGTCAACCAAGTAGATCATATGTCTGTGCTTCTCGTCATCACAAATTGTGTTATTGAAATTATTAATGATTATCGACATGAAAATTGCGTCATCGATAATACGATATATTAACTACTGTGATGAAATATGGTTTCATATATACAGAGGATACAGAAAGTTATGCTTTATTTATGGATTGCTTCTAAATTGTGTTTTGTGCTTCTAAAACTTGTTTTTACTAATACAAGCCTTAATATATTACCACTTACCAAGAACTACGTTGGTTTTTTTCAGATTGTTTTAGCATATCTGTTCAAAGTTACTTCTCCGATACTGATCGATAATCGATATATTCAGTTAACGACTATCGATCTCTATCATCTGTATCGATAGCCATCCCAAGATTTAGCCATGATTGCAATAATTATATGAAATCTGTTCTTAAAGCCTAATCTGATGTACGAGTCAACCAATGTCATAATATTGTTTAGACCGCCTCCGTGGTGTAGTGGTTAGAGCGTCCGCCCGGAGAACGGAAGGTCGCGGGTTCGATCCCCGACCGCGTCATACCAAAACCCGTTAATATATGGTACTTGTTGTTCCCTGTCTGGCGCTCGGCATTAAAGGGTACAACAAGGACCGGTCGGCTCGGAGTCAGTACAATGTGTCTGAGTGGGGTATTCATGCTTAACTGTAGCATGGTATCTCAGTGAGCTAGCACAATAAAACCAGTCTGGGCTAGTACAAGCAGCCACACATACACACGCATGCACTCGCATGCACGTCGTCATATAAGCGAAATATTTTCAAGTACATCGTTAAATCCCATTTCACCTCACCTCACCTCAAAATATTGTTTCAAATCAAACCAGGAATTCGCGAAAGGGTATCTCAGTTGTTCACCTGAAAAATACACGGGCACATATGGTTCAATGGAAATTAGGGGATTGAATGAGACATCATTTTGTGGTTTATGTTTAGAATCTGGAAACGTTCCCCACTTGTCTTCAACGGAACTGTTTGAACGTGACGCGTCACACACAATTTATTTCTCTTGCTGCTCACGGCGACGTTGTTACGACTCCCTCTACAGCATCTTAATTGGACAAGGACTGTACAAGATTTAAAAACGTGATGCTTCAATTAGTAGGATAGTTTGGCAAATACAGCAATTTGTAAGTCACGACCACTATGAACTGCGTTGATGGGTTGCTAAAGTTTTTTTTCAAATTAAACCTCCCACTCCCTCCACATATTTCGTCTAAGGAGTGCCCGGGTCCCCTTGTGTGAAATGCTGTAGGGAGTGCCTGGACCCTCCTTGTGTGGAATGGTGTGAATGAGTGTAAATAAACATACATTATCACACCGTTAAGAAATAGCTGCCAAGAACAGTGCACGACTGAAGTAGTGATAATACCATGAGTTCGCGCAAAGGTCAACGTACCATTGTCCAGCTGTGACACGGTCACCAACACACGCAAAGGCGAATCAATGGCTTATCTGAATAAACACAAGAAAATATGGTAAAAGTCAAAGTAGGGAATCGCATCGGACATCATAAGTTTCTCTCAATGCAGAAATAACGTAACATATACTAGCCACATAAAGAAACTGTGCATTGTCAAAATATTGATAAGTACGAAAACAATGTCAAAGGTACATATAAACTCTAATGGAGGGATCATGAGACCATAACAAGTCGCGAGAATTTCAATTGAAAAGTCAATCACAATGACGTCACGAGTCCACAAGCGGGACAGTGGTCAAACGACCATGTCACAAGCTCAATAACGGGTATGTCCACCATCGGCATTGAGAACAGCAGTGCATCGACGACGCATAGAGCCTATCAAACGTGCAAGGAAGGCTTGTGGGATGTCACGCCAGATTCTCTCAAGTTCTGTTGTAAGGTCAAGGGCGTTATCTGGCGGATGAGGAAGACGGCGTAGACGTCGATCCATCTCGTCCAAAACATGCTCTATCGGGGAGAGATCCGGTGAATTCGCAGGCCAAGGCAGTAAGTCAACGTTGTGGTGTTGCAAGAAATCCATAGCAACCCTTGCCGTATGAGGGCGGACATTGTCCTGTTGGAACGTTAACCCAGGGCCATGACGTTGCAGAAAAGGAATTGCCACAGGTCGAAGAATCTGACCCCTGTAGCCCACACCAGTTAAGTTGCCCTGAACAATCACCAAAGGAGTTCTTTGGCGTGCTGTTATTCCACCCCAAATCATCACGGAACCACCACCAAAGCGATTCCTCTCCAAGACACAGGCCTGTGCATAACGTTCTCCCACGCGTCTATAGGCACGTTGACGTCCATCACTATGGGAAATGTTAAACCTGGACTCATCTGTAAAAACAACATTTCTCCACCAAAACAAGGGCCTGCGGACATGATTTCGGCACCACATTCGGCGAGCTTGTCGATGACGTTGTGTCAGGATAGGCCGTATGGTAGGACGTCGTGGTCTGATCCCGTGATGACGTAAACGTTGTCGAACTGTGTTTGGGTGGATACGGCGAAGTCCTGGGACGGTTCGGGCAGTCATCACTGCAGTCTGAAACCTGTGGCGAAGATGGGTCACCCTTATCCATCTGTCCTGTCTTGGCGTTGTTACACGTGGACGTCCAGAACGTGGCCGATCGATGACGTCATTTGTGTTCTGGTAGCGTCTTACCAGTGCAGAAATGGTGTTCCGGTGGCAGTGGAAATGTGCAGCCACTTGTCGTTGAGACATTCCCCCACGGACCATCCCAATGGCCTCATGACGTTGTGCAGACGTGAGCCTTGGCATGGTATGCGTTTCAATAGCCGTTTAATTTTTTGAACGCTCGCAAGGGCAAGGGTTGAGCTTTCCACAGTGACAGTATTGTGTGGCATTCATTTGCTCTGTTTCTCTTTCCCGGAATGCACGTGCAACAACGTATTGCACGTTTCAAGGACGAACCCACTGACGTCACGGAACGTGGCACGTGCATGCATGTTGGATACATGTCACTAATCTCTGAGTTTCAATCCTTATGTGTCTACACAGGTTTGATACATTTAGATTTTAAATTTTAGTGTGCACAGTTTCTTTATGTGCCTAGTATATTTTCCATACAGTTCTATAAGATTTTAGAACATGGAAAAGCCAAATCTGGTAAATACGGAAGATATTCAGTAAATGTGCCCTATTGACCAGAATTGGCACTGAGTTCCACATCATCCCAAACTTGAAGAAATTAATTGTATGGTTGTCATACACACAAACACTACTTAAGTGACATTCTTGCACTAGTGAAACTCCTCATCTGAATGGCTAATCTTGCCGTTATTCTGGTAGCTCGTATACAGAAGTAATGTATTCATTAAGGATGCCATTTGTTAAATGTAAGTGATGCTCCTACTTAGACAAACTTCCTGATTTTTCGCTAAAATGAGGCAATACGTGCCGTCGTGCCGTTATCGCTGGAACGATTGCTGTCCATGACGTCATCGATCTCTGAGAGTGGCAAGGATTATGTTTCATAATGCCATAGAAACCTATCCATAATTGACGCATTTAACTACATTAATTGACGTATACTAGCGGTGGATATAAAAAGTCTAACCAGGAAGTATTAAACGGTTCGGGATTATTTCTGCACGATTCTTTTCCTCTGTAATCCCACCTAGTAGATGATCGCGATTCGTTTTTAATAGGTGGATGTGGCGTGTCCGTGTTTTAAGGCTATTCCGGGAGGGTCCGATGAAATTGCATCATTAAGGCGTCTGATTAACTGCCCTAACCAATAACGCTTAAACGTCTATAGCTTGGCGAACAATTACACACCGGTCAAAGAGACCCCTTTAAATATCTGTGCACTTTTAACAGGGTTGAAATGATAGCCTGGCGTGAGAGGTCCTATCCTGAGGCAGTAAAAATTCGCAAGTTACAAGGTCTGTCCAAGTGATGGGATGTTCGTCATTAGCGTCAGGTTTTTGATGAAGCCAATGACTAAATAGCAATCATGAGTCAGCTTTGGTGTCATTCAGAGCTTCAGAAACAGAACAAAATGAAAGGTTTTAACCTGGGCATACAACTCTTAACAATCAATTGCCTCATTTACAAAATAGATTAAGTGAGTGAGTATTATTTTACCTCGCTTTACCTCATCATTATGACGGTGGAAGACACTAGAAATGGGCTTCACACATTGTACCCATGTGGGGAATCGAGCCCGGGCCTTCGGCGTGATGAGCGAACGCTTTAACCACTAGACTAACGTTCATTTATAGATTTCTCACTAGCTCCTAGGCGGTGGGGTAGCCTTGTGGTTAAACCAACCAACCAGCCAACCATATAAAGGGGGGAATTGGTTAATGTAAACTTGTGTATCACGAGGCACATGCAGTTTCTCATGAAGGGGGACGTTGGGGTGGCCTAGAGGTTAAAGCGTTCGTTCTTCACGCCAAAGACCAGGGTTCGATTCCCCACATGGGTACAATGTGTGAAGCCCATTCCTGGTGTCCCCCGCCGTGATATAGTTGGAATATTGCTAAAAGCGGCGATAAACAACATACACTCATGAAGGAAGGAAGGAAGGAAGGAAGGAAGGAAGGAAGGAAGGAAGGAAGGAAAGAAGGAAGGAAGGAAGGAAGGAAGGAAACATCTTGTTCCTCATCATACAAAAGTTTGCATCCATAAATGTTCCAATAAACTAACTACATTCTGTTACAATGAAAGGCTTTTCCAGCCAACCCTGAGTGTTTAAGATTGTACTTAACTGGAAATTTGTGCAAAGTAAACAACCTTTTCTTAAGCTGATCATGTCGACGATATATTCACCTTCAGGGATGGACCGTGACACAGTTTCGAATCCGCCCACACTGCCAGAACTTATTTGCGTCATAGTATTTTATCACCGCTTAGTTACACCGACATTGAAATTCTCAACACGTTTTGCTGCCTGCCTCTTCACACAAAAAACGAAGCAGATCATTATATCAGATTTGTCAAATCCATAAAATCCCGTCCGCCCAATTAATATTCGGAGGAAGAGTGGGGGCCTGTTTGAAAATGACGTCAGACAGAAGAGTTTGTTGGTCATTTGTTCAAGGGTTTTTTCAGTGACAAAACGTGACAAATTATTTCTATGTTAGGAAGTCATAGCCTCAGAAACCTTTTTAGTCTATTCCCAATCATACTTCTAATATCTCCATTATCCCAGCATCCTAAGAGTTGCTTAGAAGAATAACATGGGTTTTCTTGTGTATTTGAGTTTGTTTTTGTTTTGGTACTTTCTTGTTGTTTTCATTTTCTTTTTTTTTTGCCATCAGTTTGTTGCGCGTTGTTTTTTCTTTGTTGTTTTTAGGGTTTTCTTTTTTGTTGTTGTTGTTGTTGTCGTTGTTTTTGGGGTGGTGAGAGTGGGTTGGGGGTGGCCCAAGGGCTGTAAGGTGCGAAAAGTAAGTGAGTCGAAAAGTAAGACTGAGCTCGGTCCTATCAAATTCAACATTGACCAATATATTATCGCGTCTTCTAGGACAGACACAGTTTTGATTCCGCCCACACCACCAGAACTTATATGCGTCATAGTATCACCACTTAATTACACCGACATTGAAATTCACAACACGTTTGGCTGCCTGCTACTTCACACGAACACGAAGCCGATTGTTGTTGTGGTTACACCCCAGAAAACATATAATTCCCCTCCCTCCTCTTCAGTCTTCTGGTCACTTTA
The DNA here is from genome assembly GCF_003918875.1 of Haliotis rubra. Lineage (NCBI taxonomy): Eukaryota > Metazoa > Mollusca > Gastropoda > Lepetellida > Haliotidae > Haliotis > Haliotis rubra. Next base: position 765,446 of record NW_025767123.1, read on the forward strand.
ACATTCCAGCATCCTTGGACAGTCGTGGAGAAGGGATCTTTTTTTTTTTACGATGATTTCTTTTTTTTAATTTTGTTTGCTGTAATGTGTGTGTGTGCGTGCGCTTGAGTGTGTGCGTGTGTGTATGTGTGTGCGTGTGCGTGCGTTTGTGCGCGCTTGCGTGTGTGTGTGTGTTGTTGTTGGGGGGGTGGGGTAGGGTTTATTGTTGTTGTGGTTTTTTACTTTTTTGTTTTGTTAATTTGTTTGGGGATTTTTGGTTCTTGTTGTTTTGGTTATTGCTGTGCATGGGAGTGTGTGTGTGTGTGTGTGTGTGGGGGTGGTGGTGTTGGTGGTGCTATTTACTGTCGCACTAGAACAGTTATTACAATTCTAAAAAGAAAAGCTGAGTTCGATCCTAACCAATTCAACATTGGCCAAATAATTATCTCGTCTCGAAACTCTGTTCATGTTCTATATAAATAAAACAAAAGCAAATATTAAATGTCAGTCTCTGTAGGGGGATGGTCAGTGCTGGACCTTTTGTCTGACCTCTGAGTACAACAAAAAAGACCCTCCCACTTTAATGTTTTCTCAAATCTAGAATGACCACTTCAGGCCAACTGCTGAATGCCAAACAATGCGTCCCCCCCCCTGGTTATAATTGCTGTCAATTACTGATATCTTTGAAGATCTTTTATCACCAGCCCCCATGCCTGTCGGACATAGCTGTGCGTTGTTTATAATCAGCTCGGGTAACCATTGATCTGGCCATACATCAAAGCTCGCGTTGTTTGCTGCTGTAGTAGATTTCATTACAATTTGAATAGATAATGGACTTTATTTTTCAACAGTTTTGATCAAGCATTGGCGAAACATTCCACTGTGCCCTTTGTGGCACTTGCAGGGGTTGAGTGACGTCATTGTGGAGGTTGTGTGGTTGTGTGGCTCTCGCCCATCCACTGAATCCCTCCGTCCAAAATCGGATAGGTTTTCGGTAGCTCGAGGAAGACTTCGTCATGGTGTGATTCGGTCGAGATCCTCAGGCACAAGTCCTGGGTATTATATGTGTGTCACCACATTTAGGCAGATCAGGTCCCCTGTGTTATGTGTGTGTCTCAACACCCCCACCCCACCCCGATATGTTCAATTCAGAATAGGTCCCCTGCATCTTTTGCGTGCGTGCGTGCGTGCGTGCGTGCGTGCGTGCGTGTGTGTGTGTTTTCCCGGTGGTATTTTCAAGTCAAAGTAAGTATCCCGTACTAGGTGTGTCTTTCCAATGGAATTTCGAGCCGAGTCGGTCCCCTCTAGTGCATGTTAAGAATAAGTTGCGAACAAATATTTAGTTTAGATAGACTTTTATTGATACAAACTCGAACCTAGCTGTATATTCTTTCACAAGCATTACTACTTCTGGTATTATTCTTACAACTACTACTACCGCTGCTGCTGCTACTACTACTACTACTACTACTACTACTACTACTACTACTACTACTACTACTACTACTACTACTACTACTACTGAGGGTACTGCTACTACCCCTACTTCTACTACAGCAACTGCTACTAAAACTGTCAGTGGGGTAGCCAAGTGGTTAAAGCGTTTGCTCGTCACGCTGAAGACCATATCTGGTGTCCCCAGCCGTGACATGGCTGGAATATTGCTAAAAGCGGCGTCAAACCCAACTCACTCACTGCTACTACCACTGCTGCGACTGCTACCAACACTACTTCTAACACGATTACCACTGTAATTGCTACTGTTTCCGTTACCACTGCTACTACTGCCGCTGCTACTTCCGCTACATTTACTGCTGTTGGTACTACTACTACTACTACTACTACTCCTGCTGCGGCTACTACTAATACTGAAGTTCTGCTGCTACTACTGCTGGCAGTACTAATACTGCCGCTGCTACTTCCGCTACATTTACTGCTGCTGCTGCTACTACTACTACTACTTTAACTTTAAACATATTTTATTCGAAAATGAAATGGATTGGGTACAAGTTATCCAACTTAGGAACGCCCTTTCCCAGAAGTTACATATGTCATATTTACAATATAAAAAAACATTGACAACAGGGATTTGTGGAAGGAATGTACAAGGTATTTAAAGAGGATGTGTATAGTATATACAAGAATAAACCTACAAAATTCTTTCAGTGAGCTTAATATATCTATGTTCATCATCATCATCATCATATATACATTTGTATAGCGCCGATATCCAGCTCCGCTCAGCTGCTCAAAGGCGCTTTGTTTTTACCTCGTTCACTGGATGTCAATCTCAACGGCACATCGTATTGTCAATCTCAACTCCCTGGGGATCATACAAACTCTTGCAGCCACTAGGCGCACCGAGTTATTGTGGCATTCCCATCCTTACGAGGTACCCATTCACAGCTGGGTGCACTGGGACACATAGTCACAGTACTTTGTCCAAGTTCACTGCACGTTGCTGTACCCGCAACTGGGTGTTTGCACGTATTCATGTGGCCACCATCTGGTCATATACCTACGGATTCGTGGGTTCTTTTAAGTGCACAGGGTTGTGTACTGTACACTAGGGGTTGTGAAAACACTGAAAAAGTCTGCACACAAAGTTGACTCCAAGGTTTTTTACACCCGGTCACAGGTGGGCTCGATCCCGTCACCTCAGGCTCGCTGGATCACTAGCCTGGCGCTTTAGCCAGTTCGCCCACCGCGCCACCGCTTAATATATCTATGTACATGTTCAAACAATAATTCATTTCCATATAGTGATATTGTAACATGACCAAATAACAATAAATCTAGATTAATGGGTATGCGATGTTTAACGACAGTATTTACATTTGCAAACAAGTCTTTACGCTGCGTTGTGTACAAAGAACATTCTAAAAGATAATGCCATGAGTTTTCACAAAAACAACCACAAGTACAAGAAGCATCTGATCTTAAATTAATTCTGAATAAATCGTAATTTAGCGGACTTGTATTGTACCTTAGTTTTGTGTGAATATTGTTCAGTTTCCTTGTACCAGACCAAAGGAAAGGTGGGGCTGCATTTATTTTATTTTGAATTTTCAAGTTAAACCCTGCTAAAGAATCTATATTTCTTATTTCTATGGGAACTTTGTTCCACATTCGTATAGTCGTATACTACTACTACTACTACTACTACTACTACTACTACTACTACTGCTGCTGCGGCTACTACTAATACTGAAGTTCTGCTGCTACTACTGCTGGCAGTACTAATACTGCCGCTGCTACTTCCGCTACATTTACTGCTGCTACTACTACTACTACTAATACTAATACTCCTGCTGCGGCTACTACAAATACTGAAGTTCTGCTGCTACGTTTGCTACCAGTACTACTAATACTACCGCTGCTACTTCCGGTACATTTACTGCTGCTGCTACTACTGCTGATACTACTACTACTACTGTTACTACTACCACTGCTGCTGCTGCGGCTACTACTACTACTGCAGTTCTGCTGCTACTACTGCTGCTAATGCTCCTGATGTTACTACTACTACTACTACTACTACTACTACTACTACTACTACTACTACTGCTACTACTATTGCTGAAAGTTGCTGTTGATGCGACTACTCCTGCTGCCGCTACTACCTGAGATACGAATGAAATGGGTTGATGGTGACTGCTGAGTAATGATCCTTGACCAGCGCCTTCTGTTTAGCTTATTGAACGATCAAAGACTATGTTAATTCGTTGGTGTCTCTCAAAAAAAACTGGAGGGTCCACTTTTAGTGACCACTCAATCCCATGACCGTCAAGAATGTCTAGAAGTGAAATACGTGGTTAAGAAAGATATATTTTTGAGGCGCTTCTTACAATCCAACGCCGCGCTGTTTTAACATAGTGACAGAAGTCACAGCTATTTACAGACTCTGAGGTTCAGTGGGTAAAGGCGTCTGCCCAGGGAGCGGTCGGTCGATGGTTCGCGCTTTACCTAAAGTCGTTAAAGATGGCACTTGTTGTTACCTGCCTTGGGGCTCGACATGTAGTACTAACGGGATAAAACAAGGAGTGGTAAACCGAATTCAGTACACAGTCGTCAAATCACACGCTCGTTCGTGCTTCAATAATCTTTAACGCGACATTAAACCCACTTTCATCTGACGTGATAGACGTTCGGCCTTACTACCGGCTCGTGTAAGATACTTACAGTCAAAGGTCATGTTAAATCGCAAATAGAAGTCTACAGGACCACGTGACTGTATATCAGTTTTCGGTACAGCACCTTCCCTTATCATGGATTCAAAAGTTTTGAATTTTAAAGATCAAAACCAGATTTGGAAGGGTGCGCTCCAAGCAGCGCTCCAAAGTAGTGATCAAACGTATGCCGAACATGTTATTCGTACCTATGAAACAAAACGTAGCTGTGGTATTAGCTGAACGATAATGATCCACAACCTTTGATAGGCCTCAACAAAACAGTAGAGGGAGATAACTCTTACTATTGGCCTGTGACACTCACTTGTGTACAGCTTTAATTATTGTGACCGAACTTACTAAACTCTGCACAACGTAGCTTTGGTATTAGCTAAACGATAATGATCCACAACCTTTGATAGGCCTCAGCAAAACAGTACAGGGGAGATAACTCTTACTATTTGGATGTGACACTCACCTGTGTACAGCTTTAATTATTGTGACCGAACTTACTAAACTCTGCACAACGTAGCGACGTCATCAACCACCAAGACGGAGACAAATTGACACAAACCTCATCTGACCGTGCACAATTACATATTTTATGAAATAAAAAAGACGGAATGAAATTAAATGTAGTATAGTCCTCATTGAAACAGTTATGTCAAACTAGTGTGAAACAGGTCATATTAACATGTCAACATGCCCAATGTTACCAGTCCGTGCCCTCGTGCTATAGAACAAGGCAATGCTTTATCTTAACACATCTGCTGCAATGAATAGACACAAATTATCTGTTCAGAAATTTCCCACAGCGATAAACCTTATATATACCTCAGAGATACGGTGAGAGCCATTTCCTCTCTGACAATGGGCCCGCAAGGAACTCTCGTACTTGTCCTTCTGTGTGCCTACGGAGCCGTCTCCCTGATCGCCCCGTGAGTACACACGCCCTTGTATATCAAAATGTCGGCGTTAGAGACAATATATCCTGAGAGAAACAAATAATGGACCACAGGAAACTTAACGCGTTCCTTTCATATTTTCCAGTTTTTCCTCTCCTCAACGCTGAAGTAATTAAACCTGGAAAATATTAAAGAAGCAAGCTTGAATTTTCCTGTGATCCTTTATTGTTTCTCTCAGCTATATAACTACTACAGAAATTGATGCAAAATGTATCAAAACATTGTAAGCTACATAAAGTTACATCGCAAATGTTGCTGGAGTGATTTATCAAGGCTCATGTAGATAGGAAACATGAATATTTATGACCTTTTTAAGGGGTTTAAGGTTCCCAATCCTTTTTATTTGATTGTGAGCATTAGTCGGTCACAAATGTTCCAACAAAATCTATTTCAAAACCGACAAAATCAATAATTCAGCCTTTGTCTCGCAAATATATCTGTGCAATGAACCTCTTCCTTGGTACATATTTTTATGCGTCTAAATACTTTAATAAGTGTTTCACTTTGTACAAATTCATGCATTTCAAGTTATTTTTGTGATTTTCAAAATATTTTTCGTTGGTGCCTTATCTTTCAGGCAATGTACTCGTTAGTCTTCTGCGATTCCTTCGAGTTTTCAGAACTTTGTTGCGGGGTTTTAGAGGGATTTGTTGCTTTGATTTGTACAGACAATAACCTCTTTGTCAATAAACAATCACAAAACTACACTCTCAACTCCCAAATATTGTTTGCTGAACTGACCCGTGATGACCCGGGTTAGAATTGGTCTTCAGAAACCCATGCTTGTCGTAAGAAACGACTAACGGGATCGGGTGGTCAGGCTCGCTTACTTGATTGACACATGTCATCGTGTCCCAGTTGCGTAGATCGACGTTCATGTTGTTGATCGCTGGATTGTCTGGTCCAGACTCGATTATTTACATACTGCCGCCATATAGCTACAATAATGCTGAGTGCGGCGTAAAACTAAACTCACTCACTCAATCGTTGCTGAATTAATCCAACTCCAAAATCAGATTTGGGAATGTGGAGTTATCCCTCTTATGCCGATCGTCATTGCACACTGCGCATTTCAGGCAAACAAGTTATATCAGTTCACAAATTTGGCTTGAGTTTTAACGGTATTCTCAAGATGTAGATCTGTTAGATTTCGGGATCGGTAACCTACTACTATATATACTTTACGCGTTAAAGGACTGATTTTATAGAAGGATCAAATTGGAATAAAGATCAGATTTTTAATGTCTTATGTTTAAGGTGCGGCTTATGCGGGGAAGAAATAGACATCACAATCATTGCCCAGAACTTCCTCAAGCCCCCGCTCTTCAACTACACCGTGAACGTGCACGGCGAACCACAGAGTGAGCTGATCTACTTCCTGCAGAGGGCGGCAGACATCGATAAACATCTCAGGTACAATATATACACCTCACGTACAATATAAACACATCGGGTACAATATAAACACCTCCGGTACAATATATACACCTCAGGTACAATATATACACCTCAGGTACAATATAAACACCTCGGGTACAATATATACACCTCGGGTACAATATAAACACCTCGGGTACAATATAAACACCTCGGGTACAATATATACACCTCGGGTACAATATAAACACCTCGAGTACAATATATACACCTCAGGTACAATATAAACACCTCGAGTACAATATATACACCTGACGTACAATATAAACACCTCGAGTACAATATATACACCTCAGGGCAAATATAAACACCTCGAGTACAATATAAACACCTCAGGTACAATATAAACACCTCGAGTACAATATATACACCTCAGGTACAATATATACACCTCGAGTACAATATATACACCTCACGTACAATATAAACACCTCGGGTACAATATAAACACCTCGAGTACAATATATACACCTCAGGTACAATATATACACCTCGAGTACAATATATACACCTCAGGTACAATATAAACACCTCGAGTACAATATATACAACTTGAGCATTAATTATTGTTGTTTACCTTAGATTACAGTTAATCAGCTTAAAAGATTATGTCGTATATTATTCAGGTGTGTTGGAGTGGTTGGACAGAACAAAACAGAGTTCTATTCTCGTAAATCACGTACATATTAAGTATTGTAGTTTACCTTAGATTATAGTTAATCAGCTTAAAAGATTATGTCGTTTATTATACAGGTGTGTTGGAGTGGTTGGACAGAACAAAACAGAGTTCTATTCTCGTAAATCACATACATTCATAGTTATATTCATAGTTACATTTGCTAAAAATTTCATTGGATCGTATTGTTTCTGATGGAAACATTTCCAGGCCAACTTTAATATGTCTATCATGTGGCCAAACCGTTACAATTGTTACCTCCTTGGTCACGCCAGTAACCAGTGATTAGTGGAATAGTTACTTGGAGTTACTTTCTGAGACTTTTCTGCTATAAATGGATAACTGATACTGCGAAAAAGGATTTAAAACCAGCTCACTTATTCATTTTAGCTTGCACGAGTGAGTATGGTTTTACGCCGCTTTTGCAATATCAGCAAAATCACGGCGGGGCATCATACATAGCCTTCGCACATTGTACCCATGTGGGGAATCGAACCCGGGTCTTTGGCGTGTCGAGCGACCCTTTACCCACTAGGCTACCCCGGTACTTCAGTGAAACCCACGAGATGTGTTGCTAACAAACCTATAAACAGGGCGAACGGGGATTCGAACCTATGATCCTGAGGTTTCTATCACACTAAAGGGACGTCACTCTGTACAACGAATCGTGGGGTCTTTGATGACTGTGTAATCTATTATTCCAATAGAATCATTCTATTTTTAATTTCAGATTTACAATCACTTACTTCGGTCCTGTCTTGGGCTACTTTGTCAACTCAATCAACAATCTGGAGGGAGATTATGCTGAAAACACGTCCTGGCGGGTGACGGATGTTGACTTCAACTCCCATAAATTGGGTAATTACAAGTTTTATAAGATAAAGTCCCTAGCACCAGGTACACAATTACAGGGTTGCTTCCCTTGGCACTGGTGGATGTTCGTGATTCGTTACTGACCTTTAAATGTCCTTGACACTGTTTAGAGTGAGTGAGTTTAGTTTTACGCCGCCTTTAGCAATATTCCAGCAATATCACGGCGGGGGACACCAGAAATAGGCTTCACACATTGTACCCATGTGGGGAGTCGAAACCAGGTCTTCGGCGTGACGAGCAGAACTCTTTAACCACTAGACTACCCCCCCCGTCCCTGACACTGTGTAGAGTTGTTTGTTTGTTGTATAACGTCGCATTCAGCAATATTCAAGCGATATGGCGACGGTCTGAAAATAATCAAGTCTGGACCAAACAATTCAGTGAGCATGAGAAATTGAGATCTACGCACAGGGGCGGTGGGGTAGTCCAGTGGTTAAAGCGTTCGCTCGTCACATGACCATATTGTGGAGAAACGTAGATGTTTCTCATCGTATCATCCATGGCACGGTGTAGATAAGTAGATATTTGTCACATTAGTGTCGTGGTACGGTGTAGATAAGTAGATATTTGTCACAGTAGTGTCGTGTTACGGTGTAGATAAGTACATATTTGTCACATCAGTGTCGTGTTACGGCGTAGATAAGTACATATTTGTCAGAGTAGTGTCGTGGTACGGTGTACATAGGTAGATATTTGTCACATCAGTGTCGTGATACGGTGTTGATAAGTATATATTTGTCACACCAGTGTCGTGGTACGGTGTAGATAAGTAGATATTTGTCACATCAGTGTCGTGGTACAGTGAAGATAAGTAGATATTTGTCACAGTAGTGTCGTGTTACGGTGTAGATAAGTAGATATTTGTCACATCAGTGTCGTGATACGGCATGGATAAGTAGATATTTGTCACATCAGTGTCGTGGTACGGTGTAGATAAGTAGATATTTGTCACATCAGTGTCGTGTTACGGTGTAGATACGGAGATATTTGTCACAGTAGTGTCGTGGTACAGTGTAGATAAGTAGACATTTGTTACAGTAATGTCGTGTTACGGTGTAGATACGGAGATATATTTCACAGTAGTGTCGTGTTACGGTGTAGATACGGGGATATATTTCACGGTAGTGTCGTCTTACGTGAAGATATGGAGATATTTCACGCAGTAGTGTCGTGTTACGGTGTAGGTAGGTACATATTTCTCGTAGTAGTGTTATGTCATAGTGTAGATACTAGTTATTTCTCACAGTAGTGTCGTGTTACGGTTTTACATAAGTAGATATGTCTCACAGCAGTGTCGTGTTACGGTTTCCATACGTAGATATTTCTCATAGTAGTGTCGTGTTACGGTTTCCATACGTAGATATTTCTCATAGTAGTGTCGTGTTACGGTTTCCATACGTAGATATTTCTCATAGTAGTGTCGTGTTACGGTTTCCATACGTAGATATTTCTCATAGTAGTTATCTACACATTTGTCTGTTGTCGTTGTGTCACCAGCCGCTGATGGGTCTGTTTCAGGCGTCAGCCACCACATCCCAAACCACCAAGACACCATCATCTTCTCCTTTACCAACGAGACGTACACTTCAGAAGAAGCGAACATATCCGACAAAGCATGAATAAACTGACTCAAAATCTGAAAACATTAATAGGACATTTTTGGAGGTCATACTCGCCAACCAGGTGTACCCCGCTGACATTCATTCATTCATTCATTCATTCATTCATTCATTCATTCATTCATTTTCCTCCGATATATATATATATAGCTTGAGTATTACAGAATGTGGGTTTCAACAGAAACAAACAGTACCCTAGAAACAGATAACTCTTTCAGATACTATTGAAGCTTTGTCTTGGTGCCCGTGATGATCTGGCTGAGTATTTCTTAAGGCAATATGTACAACGGTACTACTATACCATATAGGGGACGCAAACCGAAACATGAGTCTCATTAACCTATTCAGACAATGACCCACTTTTCAGCCGATCCGAATTATCTCGTGCGAAAGTGAAAATAAACATCACAAACAACTATGGTTACACTGAATTCCAATTCCTTGTTTCATAAAAAATGGTATTTACAAATGAATCGTAATTTTAGACTTTAATAACATCGTATTTCTATATTTTATGGCGAGGTGTAGGCAGCATGACCTTAACTAAGACGTCACAGACTGCCCCTGTTTGATGAGGTCGTAAAATGATTCACAATGCACCTGACTCACTGGTTACACCTGTTATGCGTTTTTCGGCGCTTATTTAGTGTAGTTCTGTAAAGCACAATGTGATTGATAAAACATCAATTCCGTACCAGACCGCCAAACTTTTCTAGCGGCAGAGCCTCGTTTTGAGATTTCCACCATTTCCAGGTTTCCGTTTGTCAGAGCTCGCTGTACGACAGAGCAGGCTGCACGACGTGTTTGCAAGTAATAGAAGGAGCGTAGTGTTGCAATATACAAGTGCTTAGATGTATCATATAATACTGATTAATATTTATGTATCCTGCTAAATGAATTGGTCTGAAAATTCTGGACTGGTTATTGTACTAAGTTGCGCAATAAGACGGTTCCCAGTCAACAGGAAACGAGACTGTTGTGTAATCAATGTTTTGATTTGTAAACCCCGCCTCGCCTCGCCTCGCCTCACCTCACCTCACCTCACCTCACCTCACCTCACCTCACATCACATCACCTCACATCACCTCACATCACATCACCTCATCTCACCTCACCTCACCTCACCTCACCTCACATCACATCACCTCACATCACATCACCGCAACTTTTATAATGAGTGAGTTTAGTTTCATACCGCTTTTAGTAATAACAAAACGGAGGACACCAGAAATGGGCTTCACACATTGTACCCATATGAGGAATCGAACCCAGGTCTTCGGCATGACGATCGAACGCTTTTAGCACAAGGATACCTCACCGTCCTACAACTTCTATAAAGATGGAAACGTTTTTGATCGATTTAGTGTCTTCGTATAGTATGTTATATTGACTGCTCTCGTTAAATGTGTATTTGAGACTGAGGGATCAGTTTTGGAGGATTCCATTGTTGGGGAAGCGAATTAACTAGGATTGGATGTCGTTATTGGTTATTGAATTGCATTAGGCCACTCATGCATTTTTGTAAAACAAATATTAATACAATGTGTATCTGCTGTCTATTGATTGATGGCTACACAAATATTGATACTTGGTGTGTCTTTCATCAATTGATCGATTAAAGGAGGAGTTTAGACAGGGCAAGTATAGTGGCTGGCGTCATCTGCCTTCTGGGGATTAAAACATTTGAAATTGAAAAATTACTGTTACAATTTTAGGATATGTTTGTTGGAGCATGTAACGACAAACAACATGTGCAGCGTACTATTCGTGCTTTGTTTGAAATCATATAAATTTGGCAAATCACTGGACTTTAAGTACATTTGTGTTTATACAATTATTCTGCATTCTCCGTTTTACGTGACTGAATGAAACAATTTTGAAGATATTTTCACAGTACACTACATGAAATCTCACTTCAAACGTGCATCGCCAAATCGTAAAAAGAGACTCTTCTTATTCCGGGTAGATAAATATTTCCTGCAATATAGTAGCTTAGTGGTAAAAGCGAAGACCCGGGTCCGATTCCCCACATGAGTACAATGTGTGAAGCCTATTTCTGGTGTCCCCTGCCGTGATATTGCTGGAATATTGCTAAAAGCTTTGTTAAGCAAAACTCACTCACTCCGACAATCTGGGTTTGTCGAAAGAGGCGATAAAAACGATCCGCTGGACCACCTCGGTAACTCGTCTCTCATTCGTGGTTGTCTGATCAAAGCATTGACTTTATTGGGTTTCTTAGTTAGACGAACACATTATTTATCCAGCTGAGCGAACTATACTCATGCCAATAATGGTTGTCCCCTCCCCACCCCAACCCCAACCCTAACACCCTTCACCCCACCCCTCTTCAATTAAAAAATTGAAGGGGTGACAACAATTATTGGCATGAGTATATGATCTACACTGACGTGCATAAGAAAGTATACACATGGTGTTTGGGGATTTAAAAAAAAAAAAAAACCGTAAATATATTTATATCGTTTATTTATTGACAAACATGAAACTCACAAACAGTGTGTGCTGATGGTAGAGATTATTTTGAAGACATCAAGCGACATAATCATCGTCAATCAGATACATTAACTCACATCACAGAGAATAGACGTCCTGCTTTGAAAAATGTATACATGTAATAAAATATCTATGGGTTTTTGAGTTCCAGCAGATGTGATCTAAAACTAAAGCATTAAACCCGAAATAAAGCCAAAACAAAACCGAAAAGTATACAGCAAGGAAGTAAAAGGGAAAAGTTAGTAAGGGAAAATTAAACCCGGGTGGAAAGAGGGAATGTGAGACTTCAAGCAAGGGGAAGACTGACTGACTGACTGAGTTTGGTTTTACGCCGCTTTTAGCAATATTCCAGCAATATCACGGCGGGGGACACCAGAAATGGGCTTCACCCATTGTACCCATGTGGGGATTCGAACTCGGGTCTTCGGCGTGACGAGCCAACGCTTTGACCACTAGACTACCCCACCGCCCCGCAAGGGGAAGAAAATGCCTGAATGAAGAAAAATCCAGAATAAGTAAAGAAACTAACACCAGAGTGAAGTATGGAGATGAAAATTAAAACTCAGTGGAAGTTCGGCAAGGAAAGTATGACCCAATGAAACTGAGATAAGGGAAAGTGGGACAAGACAAAGTAGGACGAGGGAAATCAAGGTGAAGGAATGTAAATCTGTGGGCGCACTTTACAACTTTGTTGTCAGTGAGCAAGTTGATGTTTTACGTCGCATCAGTGTTCTCATTCATGATTATCATCCAAAACTGTGTTCCACTGGAGATATTGCTTGTTAGAGATCAAACGATATCTCCTAGATTTTGTACAATGCCCTGACGTCATCATTTACGTGACTCACAATGCAATGACGTCAAAACCCTAATGACGTCGCATGCTATGACGTCAAAAACCTGATGAATGCTACGAAATAGCTGCACTGCAAGTATAATGGCAGTACCGTGTTCAGAGATGTACATTTTTCATTGAAAACTAATGAAGAGTGTTTTTTTATATGATAAATAGAATATCACCCTCGTATCTCCTCTAATATCAAATAAATCAATGCTCGTCAGCAGACACTTGGGTGGCATTCTCTATTTATGGCACTGGTAGACCAACAATCTTTGGAGGAATTCAGGGTTCCTGGCACTGGTCCGAGAAACGCCCATGTACAAACTACCGAGCCAATGAATTCCTTGTACCTGTAGTTGTGATTCTGTTGTTTCTGCGCTAGTACTAAGTTTGACAGGAATGTCAAATACTTTTTGTCATGATATTGCATCAGTTACACAGAAAGTATATATTTTTAAAAATAAGAGAGAGATGGTTATATTTATTTTCTTAGAATGGTCGAGAAACAAGGTTAGCGCATCTTTGTCAGTGCCATGCAAAAGACACTTTCATATATCACATGGAAAAAAATGTCCCACAACCAATATGATTTTTAACCTCCCATATACCCATTCATTCTTATATCAAAGTTATGTTTGTTTGTACGATTTTTCACATATACTCGTCATTACTCGATAACTTGGAAAATCAATTGATTTCGTTGTTGATAAGCAAATATGGGGCCCTCTACAAATGACAACTCACGGATTATAGTTTTTATGCAAAACTGGCATGAGGGTTATCGACCATCAGCCGATTGTCCAGAAAACAGCAAACTAATGACGTCAAGGACAATCAGCGGTCAGGTTGACCACGAGTGATAACTTCTAGATAGGATATAGCCATTCTCAGAATCAAAAGACTTCATCCTTCCAAATCGTCGTTTGTCCAACAGAACGGTACGAAATCGACCAAGTATAGAGCCAATCTTCCTATCACACTTCCGTTGTTATTCCCACAGCACAAAGTAGTACCATAAGGTTGGAGTCAAGCTCGACGTCACTGGAATTTGAGGTCATGGTGAAGGGTCCATTGGTCGGACGAAAGTCGTGTTTGTTTTGTTTTGCTTGAATATAAATCTTGTGACGATCCCATAAAATCTGAATGGACAACCGTACATCATTGACATCCTAGACAGCATGGTTGTACCACATTATGATGACCATCCTCTGAACGAGAAACCACGTAGTATGCATCTTTTTATGAAGAGTGCGGACCATTAACGACGTACTCAATGAATGTGTGTGTATCGTACATGTTGTGCTATGCAAGTGTACGTTGAATGTGATGTACTGCCTCTCTCTCTCTCTCTCTCTCTCTCTCTCTCTCTCTCTCTCTCTCTCTCTCTCTCTCTCTCTCTCTCTCTCTCTCTCTCTCTCTCTCTCTCTCTCTCTCTCTCTCCTCCCTCCTCCTCCTCCTCCCTCCTCCCTCCCCTCCTCCTCCCTCTCCTCTCTCTCTCTCTCTCTCTCTCTCTCTCTCTCTCTCTCTCTCTCTCTCTCTCTCTCTCTCTCTCACCAGGCTCCACGATTCCACTCGGCACAAGGGTTGACTGAGTTGCTGCAGTGATCCTTGGCACAGAAGTGACTCCCATCCAGGGTTGACGCTGGATCCCCCAGGCTGAAGTGGCCTCCAAATACACCGAGAGTTTATTAGGACGGACGTTAGTCAGAGCATACATCTTCTCCAGACCCAGCCACATGTAACAGTTGGAGTGGGTGAAACCAGACTTGTAGTCGGCCTACGGAGCGTCGAGGTACGTCACGGGCTCCGTCTCACAGCCACTGATGGTTTTGTCCCTGAACATGATCATGGCAGCGACGCCATGTCATTCTATGTCAAACGGTTGTGCAACTTTGGTCGGCCAGACAGTGAAGGTGCCAGTAGAGTTTCCAACGTACAGGGAAACGTCTTTACAGTCTGAAACAGTGAAATGACTTTCAGACACAGGTCAGTGGTGTTGCGCATGCGTTCAAAGGCTCTGCATCAGAAACAGTGAATCGAATCCAGGTCTGAACATCTTATCAGATTCGTGTCCACTAATTTCCATCAAATAACTATGTTTTTTTACATTGGTTGTGTATGCTTCACACCGACATTTTATCCGTTACGTCGTTGAGGAGTTATGCAAAGCTTCAGGTAGCTTTCAGAAAGTGTCACAAACTCAGGATCATATATATATATATATACTCTTATAAAACAAACGCATAGATGATTTTGTGAATATTGGACTCATGTACGTGCGGCAAAATCAATACAAATATACTATTCTTTCCAAAACGCCATGTTTGTGTGACACAGCTTCATCGCCAAAACGCGGCAATTTTAACTTTCCCCCTAGTTTTCGAAGCCTTTTAAGAAATATTCGCCAAAGTGTCACTAAGAAAACATACAAAGCAAAATACAAGTAAGCGGAAAAGCATGCGGTATAGATCATTATAAAGGCAAACGCTTTGGCATCCGTTTTTGCCTGGAAAAGAGGAAATCATCATGCCACGAGTGAGCTGCGGCCAATCAAAACACCGCCATAGGCCGCCTTGAAGCTGGCGAGTCGCAGTCTGCAGTTGTCCGACATTTCAACGTTAGGGCACCATATCTCGCCTTTTGGATCGTTTCCTGCAGACCAATGCCGCACAAGATCGGTCGAGAAGCGGTCGCCCATGAGTTACCATCCAAGCCCAGGACCTATACATCCGGGTTGCTCACTGTCATGTATTACCAATCCTTTTCCGCATATGAATCCTAATGTCACATGTAACCAGGGGAGATAACTCTCATTAATAAACGTATGCCTAGAGCACATGGCCAGAACTGAGTGTTGTGTCATGTATTGGATTGAATTCCGGAAAGCAATAAGCTGTAACTGACAAAGTGATCACACTCACTTGCGTCATCGTCTTCCCACAGCCGTGGAGACTGCACAACGCATCCCTGGTTTGAGGAAAATGTCCGACCAAACTGTCAAGAATCCGCTGCGTGAAGTGGGGATTCGATCAAGAAGGCCATTTGTCGTAGATGGAATACTGCGTTGACGAGATGGAAGACAGCGTGTTTACCGTCGGAGGAAATGAACGTTTTTACCCTAATTGCATACGACAATTGGATAGGATATCCAGCACACACAGGTCTGATTTATTGGTGGTTCAGGGGAATTTGACAGCAAATCTGTACATCAAAGAAGTCCTTGCACGTCACATGCTTCCGATTATAGACCGACAGAGGGAGTTCCAGCAGGAAACGCTACTTCACATACGGCACACATCTTGCCAGTTCTAACGTCAATGTCTTGACATGGCCTTCCCGATCACCAGATCGAAAACCGACAGAACACCTATGGGATGGGCTTAACCGACGTGTACGTCAAGGTCAAAACATGTGTCAGACAACTGGCCATCGCAATGCAGGAAGAGTGGTGAAGAATTTCGCAAGAGCGACTTCGTTGACTTATCCAGTCTGTGCCGAGACGGTGCCGAGCAGTAATTGCTACCAATGGTTGCCATACAAAATACAAGTGCATGTGAAACACGTGCTCTTAAACTAACGCAATAAATTCTTCTGAAAATGGCTTATGTCGGGTTTTTTTTTAAAGAATGTGTTACATACAAAGACAGTCCATATCTGAACATGAAGATTACCTTCTATCCTGGTCTCACAGTTCCCTCCTGTAAAGGCAGGCAGACAGTGACAGACAGCATCATCAAGGGTTCCTTCATTCTGGCATGATGACGAGGTCTAAAACGAAACAGATGTTTATTCTAATTAAAAGTATATAAACGGGAACATTGTAGATATTTGTGTGGACAAACCCTGGAGTACAGGTATAGCAATTGTCGTATTTTTCAAAAATGCATCTTCCGATATGTCAAAACGATCATATAAACTACTGTCTTCAGATGACAAAAAAAATAGAAACGGTGACGTGTGTGAGTTTTATGAAAATTATTTTGCAAATAGAAAATTAATCATTTTCCAATTATTTGAATGAAATAAGTTCAAATGACATGTTAAACCAATGTATTTGGTTTAATTATATGTTTAGCATAGGTAACGAAACAAATTTTATAAACAATTGGTACAATGCAGGAATACACTTTATATATGATCTAATGAACCCAACCTCAGGGGAATTCTATACTTATGAAGAACTACAAAAAAATATATCAAGTTAAAACAAATATTTTAAGATACCACAGTATTAAATCTTCCATAATTGCCTGTTTAAAGAGAAGACAAATCATTCTACTAGTACCTAAAACACTCCCATTCTCACCAATACTACCATTTTATTATATCCAAACTTAATCTAAAGGTCAAAGGCACCAAAACCTTCTACCTTTCTTTATTGGACTCCAATTACAATAAGTCATATGCACATAAAAAGTGGGAAAGAGTCTTTGAAACACAGTATGATAACACAATGCTACGAAACATGTATAAGATGGCAAAACGATCCACAAAATGTAGCAATTTGAAATGGTTACAGATGAAGATATTGTATGATATTATGCCCACAAATATTTTCTTAAATAGGATCGGTCTAAAGGACACACCTTTGTGTACATTCTGTTCAAAGGAACTAGAAACAATTGTCCACCTACTCTGTAATTGTTGTCATGTAAAAAAAGATTTGGGAGAGTTTGACCAGATGGCTAATGACCGTAACTGAACGTAACATTGACTTTACACCAGAAAACATCTTACTTGGATTTAAAGGGAAAAACAATAATTCTTTAAATGCAATATGTCTTGTTGTGAAACATGTAATATACACAAAAAAAATGAAAGAACAAGTTCCAAGTTTCAAACATGTAGTAAGCGAGGTATCAAAATACTATGAAATTACAAAATATAATGCGTACTCTACATGCAGCAACAGTGAGTTTTTTACCTTCTGGTCATCGTTCCACAATCTATTTACAGAAAATACTAGGTCAGAAAACATATAATAAATGTATTTAACTACTATTATTAGTATTGGAATCACCGAGATAAGATATTCAAAGACGTTTATTCATTGTATGAGGGTGTATTAAATATACTTGATATATTGTATATGAATATTTGTATGAATATACTTATGTGAATGCATTCTTCATGTACTATGTAAAATGTGGAAATAAAGATAACAATAAAAAAAAAATTAAAAACATTTATTTGAATGAAATGTCGAAAGATTATTGGTGCAATCTTTCCGCGCTTAGTATTCTATATTTATGGGATATTGCGGGAGTGTTGAAAAAAGCGGCTTAAAACTAAACTCACTCACTCATTCCATTTGAAGATAGAGGTTTGAGATAATCTGGGTGTTTTGCATATTGTTTTATACAATATAATAACATATTATGTTCTTGGCACGATATGGGGGTCATTTCCATTGTATGCGTCGCCATTGCTTCAGGTAAAACTCACTCAATCTGGATTTACAGTTATTTCTCTTGTATATATATATCTCCTGACCGGACCTTGTGACCTCTATGAAAACCTTGCAGGTAAAGTAGGGCACGCTTACTGGAACAACAGGCTGGTCCGCTCTCAAAATGGAGCATGTGTTGTCAATGTCGCAGTGGATGAGGCCGGTGCAATTGGTGACCACGCTGCACGTTCTGGCACATTCTAGGGCGGTGGTCGCCTGTACATAGTCCAAGTCCATTGTTGTATCAATATCTGTCTGTACTTCCAGGTAAAACCCTGACACGGTACACTGAGAGACATTGACGGTCACTGCTGCATAAACAGTTACAAACAGGAGTTTAAAATTCATACTTTCTCTTGTGAGATACCCGTATATGTCCATGAGCATTTTATCAAGACCTTCGCCCACTTCGATATGTGTGACAGTCACGGGTCAAAATCGCGGTCTCAGTTTCGTTGTTCCCATGACTACAATTTGCATCTCTTGTGCAAAAGAATAAAGGCTTTGTTTTATTTAACTATACGAAGTGTGGTTCTATCCTGAGCCCGAACAGAATTACATATGGGAGTTCTTATTTCTGTGCAATCAATATCACCTCAAAGATTAGATAATATCTAAAATAGAGGATATAGATTTTAATGTATGCTCTAAACACACTGAATATGCCTTGAAACCCTTTTAGCGAATTCCTTGACAATTGTTTCAGTTTGATCCAGATGCAGGCATGTTATATTCACATTGTCCGGAAAAGGAATTAATGAGTTTTAAAATGATTTTATATTACCAATTTATCTGACGAAATCGTTCCTGTACATATGTTGCAACCTTGGGTGTTTGTATGAAACAAAGAACACTTGATAGACATAGTTTGGTGGTCAACATTATATTTAATAAGAGAAACTTCATGTCTGATTGGTGATTCAAAGGAAACAAAACGAAGATAGAATTTATGTGATAATCATTATAAATTCAATCATGACTTGGCACGAGCTTGTAGTGGTCATGAAATGTAACAGACAAAACCAACCTTGTGAAAAATATTGTTAATGCAAACAAGTGTTCCAGAATTGTTTGTGTTCGATTATAAGAAAACATGAGATAATCTTGGATAATCAAGGGGACAATATTTTGCATACAAAATGAAATTTGACAACGATATTAGTTCAGCCACGGTTCAACAGACAACATTGCACAAACTCTAAGCGGAATGGCAATAAAGACGACAAAACATTCTTCACATTCATAAGAAATCTCTGCTAAAAGTAGTTGATGATTCAACTCTGACTATTAAAACAGGGGTTGGCGAAAAGGAGAGTACAATCTGCCCAACCGATGGCATACACAAACATATGCAAAGGCAAATCATCACCTGAAAATAATTGGGAATGTATGGGACATACAATTGCAAGAATTGCATTGGGCATTACTTTTGTCACAGATGGCAAATTTGTAATAAATGTTTCGAAAGCTCTAATGAGGCCTTGCATGTTTTAACCATTTTTAACTTCTGTGGTACGACCTCGTAAAACGACCATACTTGATTGTACAGTACCTCAGAAGTAGTGAAACACCAAAGGCTGGAGCTGTTAGGAATTTAGGTCCCGTAAGTAGGTCACGGCACTTCGCGAGACCTTAGTACTTCCGGTGACAAACAACATTTCATACCTTTTCGAATGGTCTCATGGTTGTCAGTTGACAGTAAGGAACCGATAATCATTGCAGGCAGGAATAACAAATTTCCGATCTAACCATCCCCAAATTACCCGACTGTCAACAGCTGTGACAGGTAAGAGTCATTGCATACTTGTTCCAGTCTAGTAAAGTCGTACTTGGTGGTACATTTGCTGGACCCAGGGAAGTAGAATATTTATGTCATTATGTCATTGTATCATAATCATAAGAGAGGGGATCATTATATTTATTTTCTGAGATTGTTTGAGAAACAAGATCAGTGCATCATTCTCAGTACCTTCATACATACACAAGGGAAAAAATATCGCAACCCCTCTGATTGTTAACTCCCATATAGGTATTTATTTTCTTATCATAATCATGTTTGTTTATACCATGTTCCCATCATTAAGCAAATATTACGTTTCACTAAACTGTTCATACAGCTCGATAACTTTAAATAGCGATTGATTTCGTTGCTGATAAACAAATATGGGGCCTCTTCAACTGACAACTGCTCAAGCATTCCAGGTTATTGTCATGCGAAACGCTGGCATGTCACTGAGGGCTATAGACCATTAGCCGATTGGCCAGTAAACATCAGCAAACTATAATGACGTCGAGGACCGTCAGCGTTCAGATTGAACACGAATGAGATATAGCCCTTCTCAAAATCTCAAGTCGATTCCTTTTGTTTATGACTGAAGGTCGCAGAACAACTGCATTTGCACAACGGAACATCTTGGAGCAAGTTCCTTTCAGTCACTGATAGGCTGGTGGTACCTGTAAGCTTCCCCTGTGACGGTCAGACAACAGATTATCTTTATTATCATCCTAGTCAGCATGATTCTACCACATTTTGATGACCATCCAGTCTTCAAGCATTTTTATCTCAAGAGCTCAGCAAATGTACAGTGCATGTCCCTGTAGTGTACACTCTGGCAGCTGACGTTTGCACGGAACAGAACGTCCGGTGGGCAGTATCAACATAGAGGTACTTGTGCTATTAAATATGTTATGGGACGTGTATTCTGAATGTGATGTACCTATACTGTGAATGTAATACATCTGTACTGAGAATGTGATGTACATGTACTGTGAATGTGATGTACTTGTTCTGAGAATGTGATGTGCATGCACTGTGAATGTGATGTACATGTACTGTGAATCGTGCTTTTGTGGACAAACAGTGATTCAGACAGGCGTTATCGCCATGTAGATACTTTTTGCAATCTTCAAGTGTTACGTTATCTGCAAGAAGCCAAGTAATGACAAATCGGTGCTGCGGATTGGTTGGACACTTATCCAGCGTGTTCCACCAGGCCCCACGATGCCTCTCAGCACAATTGTCGACTGAATTGTTGCAGTGATCCTTGGCACAGAAGTGACTCCCATCCAGGGTTTCATCTGGGTCCCCTAGGTAGAAGCGGTCTTCGAAAACGCCATCCCCAGTGAACCCCGACACCGACAGCCGATACTCCGAGGCCTCGTCACCGACGGAGAAGGCGTTGTAAGACACTTGTCCGGGTGTGGCATCAGCTTTCTTCAAAAATATGTAGAGCTTTTTAGGTCTGACGCTGGTCAGAGCATACATCTTCTCCAGACCCAGCCACATGTAACAGTTGGAGTGGGTGAAGCCAGACTTGTAGTCGGCCCAGGGAACGTCGAGGTACGTCACGGGCACCGACTCGCAGCCACTGATGGTTTTGTCCCTGAACATGATCTTGCCACTGACGCCTTGACATTCCAAGTCAAAGGATTGTGGAGCTTTGGTCGGCCAGACAGTGTAGGTGCCAGTAGAGTTACCAATGTACAGGGAAACGTCTTTACAGTCTGAAACAGTGAAAGGACTTTCAGACATTGGTCAATGGTGATAAGTATGCGCTTAAGGGTTCTGCAGCAGAAACAGTGAATTGAATCCAGGTTTGACCATCATTTCAGATGTATCACGAAGTACTTACTTGATGAAAGTAATGAGCACGAATCGTGTCTACTAATTTCCAACAAATGTCTCGCTTGATTCAACAAAACTATTTGCGACGGGAGTGAATGAATTTACGGTCTAATGTGTTTTAAATTGGTAGTGCAGTTGTAAAACTACCATTTCAACAGCCACGTCGTTGAGGAGTTCGTTCAACGCTGTTATGCAATGCTTCATGGAGCAGTCACACGGACGTGACTTCCATAAACGGACAAATTCAGAATCAGCAATAAATAACATGCAAAGATAATCCATATCTAAATATGAAGGTTTACCTTCCATCCTGGTCTCGCACTTCCCTCCTGTAAAGGCAGGCAGACAGTGGCAGACAGCAGCATCAAAGGTTCCACCATTCTGGCATGATGGCGAGGTCTAAAACGAAACAGGTTTTCATTCTAATTAAGAATATATAAACGAGAACAAGGCAGATGTTTGTGTGAAGAAACCCTGGAATACAGGTGTAGCAATTGTCGTTTTTTCCAAAAATTCACCTTTCGATATGTCAAAACGATCATATAAACTACTGACTTCAGATGACAAAAAAATTAGAAATGGAGACGTGTGTGAGTTTTATGAAAATTATTTAACAAATAGAAAATTAATCATTTTCCAATTATTTAAATGAAAATTCATTGTAATGCTGGTCTTGCAAGGTCAAGTAAAAGATGTTTATTGTATTTCAGGCATCCGGCCCATAGACTTACATAGAAGTTGCATGCATTATACAATCACATACAGTTTGAATACAGAAATGATTTTAACAGAGTTCACGCTTAGACATTGCATTGTAGATGTATTGTGATAGTTTTAAGTTGATATAGTTGTCATAAGTAGACAGGGTTTGTTTAAATGCTACAGTGGGTGACTTGGAGAGAAAACATTCAGGAATATATTGTTTACGTAAATCTATGTAAGATGGACAGACAAATAAAAAATGAATTCAATAGATAATTTACACAATGGGCAAATTCTTTTACATCTGTCGATGGACACACGTCTTCCTTCATTAATCACTAAGTTTGATAGTCGTAATCTAAGTCGTCTTAATGAATTTCTCAACTTTTTTATGTTAAGCGTTATAGGTACTTTTCGGGTTGGAGTAGGGTTTTAAACATTCTATAGGAATCATATCGCGAGCTATTACCTAAAACTGAATGCCAATCTTGATTAAATATATTGATAGCTCTTTCTCGGAATTGATACAAAAAAATATTCACATTGCCAACTGACTGATTTAGCCACTTAAAACCATAACCATAAGAAAATAGGAGGATCTTACATGAGATGCCCATGTTACTTTACCCAACTCATCATGATGAACAAGCATATTGTAAGCCTTTTTATGTAGTCTATTTTCATGCATACATATAATTTTCAACCACTATTTTATGTATCTAATATAGGAATTGATATACACGGGGTATCTCCCACATTCGCCATATACCATACATGTTGGTTTTGACTGCACCACACCAAGAAACGATTTACACGCTGTTCGATGTATTTTGTCGATACTTTCAAAACGCTGGAATCCCCATATGTCGGATCCATAGAGTAAGATAGGCCGTATTTGTAAATCTGTGAGTCAAGGGGTTAAACTTAAAATCAGAGTTCATCAAAAAGTGCACAAATTGGAATATCAGGGGACACGTCATCAATAGCGAGTGTGACCTCACTGGTCATCCATACATGCCAACACACGTCTCCTCATTGACGTCGTCAGTCGGCGGATGACGTCAGCAGGAATCCTGTTCCATAAGTCCAAGAGAGTCTGCTCAAGTTCCCGTCGGTTCGGTGTAGATGGAACACTCAGCTGTCTCAGCTGACGATCAAGATGACGCACGAGATGTTCAATAGGGTTCAGGTCTGGTGAACGCGCTGACCAAGGCAACACGTTGTAAACGCGGTGCAGGTATTCTCGAACAATTCTGGAGGTGTGAGGCCTTGCATTGTCGTGTGAGGGCTTGCTTCGACCACACTTCCGTTTTGTGCGGACATATCGTCAGCCATTTGTGTCAAGATCGTTTAGTTGAGGGTCAAAATCGGGTTTCAATCGACTTGCAGAAATAACAATAAAGAATTGGTAGGTGTCATTAGTGGTGCTCGATAGGCCAATCATCCATGATTATGTTTACATTAAGTTTTAATCGATTGTATGCGATCGTAGCGGAGCGATCGGCAAAGCAGTCGGGTGGGGTGCACCGAAGTGTCCGGCATTGTCATAATGTATTGTACTGTGAAGCATTTCAGGTCGGGGGTCATCTCAAAAACAATATTTTTTTAATCATTAATCCTCGCAAAGACACGAGGGCCTGTGGTGCAACTTGGCAATAACATTGTTCACATTTTGAAAATGCACGATTAGTACGAAGTTTTCGTACAGCTGCGTTGTTATCGTTATCATGTTGCGTTTTGGCGAATGTTATCTACGCAGTTTTCAAACCTCTACAAGCGTTTGGTTTTTTTAATACAGTTACTTTAAAAGGGATAACTTTCTTTTGCCCGGTAGCTTATTATTGTTGGTATCATTATTTGTATTTAAATGCTGAAACATTATTGGTACCAACAACTGAAGGTGCAACCTATGTACGCTTAGTGTTCCATATGTAGTATTTAAGAAAAAATGCAACACTGTAATATTCAAATAATCACGGGGAAAATCAGTTTAAGATTTCTTTAACATCAGAGGCATTTGGGTACCTCTGTTGTTACATTGTCTGTTCGTCACACTGAGTCCATGTTCGATTCCATACGTGGGTACAACGTGCAAAGCGTGTTTGCCTGAAAAATATCATCACCTATAATGATGTGCATTTATGGACTCGCAATCTCACACTATGTGACAATAGAGGTTTCTGGAAATCTAGTTGTTTTGTATATTGTTGTTATATAGTATAATACTATCTTATGTTCTTGTCACGAATGTCTACGGGGCGGTGGGGTAGCCTAGTGATCAAAGCGCTGGCTCGTCACGCCGAAGACCCGGGTTCGAATCCCCACATGGGTACAATGTGTGAAGCCCATTTCTGGTGTCCCCCGCCGTGATGTTGCTGGAATATTGCTAAAAGCAGCGTAAAACCAAACTCAGTCAGTCAGTCAGTCACGAATGTCTACAGTATGCATCGCCATGACAACTACCATTCCACGAGGATGTGTCTCAACACATCTCTCTCACTCTATCTCGATTTGCAAATATTTCTCTTGAGTTTATTAAACTTTCAACTCACCTGTCTAGAGGTCGTAACGTCTATGAAAACCTCGCAGGTTGGGTAGGGCACGCTGACAGGAACAACAGGCTGATCCGCTGTCAAAATGGAGCATGTGTTGTCAATGTCGCAGTGGATGAGGCCGGTGCAGTTGGTGACCACGCTGCACATTCTGGCACATTCTAGGGCGGTGGTCGCCTGTACATAGTCCAAGTCCATTGTTGTATCAATATCTGTCTGTACTTCCAGGTAAAACCCTGACACGGTACACTGAGAGACATTGACGGTCACTGCTGTATAAACAGTTACAAACAGGAGTTTAAAATTCATAATTTCTCTTTGAGAGATACCTGTGTATGAGCATAAGCTTCCTTCCAACAGCTCGCCCACTGTGATATGTATGACAGATCTTTAGGCTGTGATCTCAATATTGCACTAAGACTGCAGTGTCTATTTCTTGTTAACAATGACAGCGCTGTTTTATTGGGCTATTTGTGTATTCCTTTCACTGATACCAGAATATTCTATGTAATATTCAATTAAACGTGGTTCTTGCGTCTGTTCAATCAATATTATATCAAAGAAAAACTAAATTTGGTGTAAAATGGAGAATATAGATTTTAATGTATACGATCTACATATTGACACTTCATACATGTGATGAAATTATTGAACGACTTTTACAAATTTCCTCTCGAAATACAGTTTTTCTACTTCACGTTATAGGAAACACATAAAGCAAGTCCACACATCTCCTTAATATCCAGTTCAGGTAGTTGAATAAGTGCTGGTGTGAATTGGCTGTTTGATGGTTATTGAACGATATCAAACAATCGATATATCTGAAGCTTGGGTTAACTTTGACGTTTTTCCTTACGTTTGTCGTGTGGAATAGTGGTGTACAACGTTGAAAAATCAATCGTTTTCACAGAACTAAACTTGGCCCTTTTCTGATATTGTAACTATTCAAGGAAATCCTTTTAACTGTTTAGAATCCACATAAAAAACCGAGAGAGTAGGAAGGGGCGGGTGGGTGGGGGTTGGCAGTTATTTTCATCAGTTTTATTATAGCTGTAGTGCTAATAATTGTTTGTTGCTCCTCAGCTAGTACTCAGTTTAGTTTGACGGAGGAATATCAAATGCTTAATGTCATTATATTGCATTAGTTATACAGAAAGCACGCATTCAACATAATACGACAGAGATGGTTGTACTTATTCTCTTAGTGTTACCGTTAAAAATTTGCGTGACAAAAAGTTTAGGAATCCCCTTTGAACCAGCAAAATAGAACACAGATAGATCTAAAATATTCAATAATATATTGAACAAACAATGAGCAAGTTACAATGAATGACTACAGATATCTAGTACAATGCAATTGAGTCACAAATCTAAAATATTGGGTCACAAATATAAAATATTAACTCACCAGGGTCTTGACATTTACAGTGAGAGCAGATATACTGATTGAAGGTTGTTTACAAGGACAATAGTTGAATACACATAAACACGATCAGTCTTGAAATGTAGGTCAGCTTGACAATGGCAGACAGATTTACATAAATCCAGTGATATGAAAAGTCCTTCGCACAACGCAACAACCAGTCTTTATATAGCTCTTACACAGTTCTCTAGCATTCTAGCAAAGCTAGGCAGCATCATTATTCACTCAGAACATTATATGTTTTTTCTCGAACATACGACCGGAAGTCAAAGCAAAATAAAGCCAGCCAAGGGAGGCAACTCTGAAGTGCTATCTCAAAAGGCATACCGCTAAAAATACTATTGCCATTGAACATATATGATGCAAGATGTGAGCCGCAACCCACACTCAAAACTTTAAACATTGTGACCCATAATAGTTATCACTTAATCCATGTGATATTACAAATTACAAAACAAACACTCTCATAACACTTAGAGTGTTCGAGAAACAACGCCAGTGCATCATTTTCAGTGCTGTGATAAAGAGAACCCTTCATATACACATGTACAGGGAAACGAATACCGCAATCCATATGATTTTAACCTCCCATATAGGCATTTATGTTTAGATCATAATTATGTTTATTTTAATGATTAGTATGACCATTTTTTATATCAGATGTACACATGCTACAATCAAAGGCAAGTATTACGTGCAAACTGTGTACTCATCATTAAGCAAATATCAAGTTTTAGTCTACGGTTTTATACAGTTCAACAACTTCAATCAACCTCAGTCAATTGATCAACTGAAAAACAAATGCATCTCTTCAACTGACATCTCTCAAGGATGGCAAGTTTTTGTGATGCGATAAGCTGTCATGTCAGTGAGGATTCTTGTAAGAGAGGCTTGTTGTCATCCATCAGCCGATTGTCCAGAACACATCACCAAACCAATGACGTCAAGGTCCATCAGGTCGACCACGAGTGATAACTCCTAGAGATATATAGCACTTCTCAGAATCACAAGACGTCATCATTTAGAATTGTTGTTTGCCCAAAAGAACGGTCTGAAATCTCCGAACATTGGCCAAGCATAGAGCCAGACTTCCTATCGTTTTGAGGTTTATTATGTACAAAGTAGCTTGGAGTCAAGCTCTAAATGGACCACGGTACATCACTGACTTCCTGGACAGAATGGTTGTACCACATCCCCTAAACGAGGCCAGGCCAGTCTCAGTCAACATAAAGGTGGGCAAAGTATCTGTCATAAAGGTGTTCTTTCTGTCTTAAAAAATTCATACCAAAGATTATCCTGTATGTAAAGCCTCGTCATGAGGGCGTGAGTATCAAGGCTAGTCAGAGTCAATTGTTACATCAATATCGGTCTAAAATATCATTCTTGCACTGTCTCATGTTATCTCAATGAGATACCTGTATATGTTCATGTATACGCATAAGCCTCTTTCCAAGACCTACTGTGATATGCGTGACAGTTTGATCAGATGCGTGACATATCTTAAGGCTCTGGTCTCAATATTCCACTTTGACTCCACACAATCTTCGGCACTAGTATAAAACAAAGAACACAAGAAATGCATAAAGTTCGGTTGTCAAACAACGTCTTCAAAAACTGGACTGCAATGAAATAACTGTTGCTGACTCTAACATTAAGATTTCTTCTAGTGTAAAGAGTCTTGGTGTACTCATTGACTCCCGCCTCACTATGTATGCGCACGTGGACTACCTAGTTAGAACTTGTTACTTCCACCTACGGCCCATTGGGAACATTCGTTATCTCCTAACAACTGATGCTACCACAACTCTGATTCAGGCCTTAATCATGTCTAGACTAGATTATTGAAACAGTGTTCCTCTTTGGTATCAACCACGATCTCCTTACATGCCTTCAAAAGATCCAAAACACTGCAGCAAGAATCGTCACTAGGACGTCTAGACGATCACACATCATCCCAGTTTTGAAAGACTTTCACTGGCTTCACGTTGAGGCAAGGATCCACTTCAAAACATTGTAACTCGCCTATAGATGTCAGCATGACCTAGCTCCAGCATATCTCAGGGAACACAACTGAGATCACAAGGCATTCAGAAACCACCAACATGTCTTGTCTGGTCCAAGAACTAAACTGACACTAGTTGGTGAAAAGGCTTTCTGTGCATCAGACCCCATATATTGGAACAATCTCCCTCATGCCATAAAGAGTTCACCAACCATTGGCACATGCCTCAGTTAAAAACTCTAGTTCTTTGATAAATATTACTCAGAGTGACTTCTTCCAGTTCTTTTAGGACGTTTTGTCTGTTTTGTACAGTATATCAGCACAAAGTGTGTGACTTCCATAAGCGCTTTGAGCATGCATGCAGATGGGATGGACTATAACGCTATATCAATACCAATAATATAAAATACCCATATATGTGCTATTAATAGGCCTAGTAATCCGTTCCTTTGTCACGTTAACTGTTTTGTTCAGGGACAAGCCTATTTTGATGTCATATTTTCTCGAGGGAACGAAACCGGATTGTCACGATCCACAGTCTGCCGAGTAAGCTGGGCCTAAAAGGCAACCTTCTGTTTACATTATATGAATGGATCTGAAGCGACAAGACCAGGTGTTTGCCAAATGGGGAAAGCATGTTCTGCTCCAGTCACAAGTTTCAATATAATTATGTGTTTGTTGCCTAAGGCCGTACAGCAGTACTTCTGTGGGTACCTGGATGGATGGGTTCACATACACAGACACCTAGAACAGGTGTGACGATCGACACATCACTTACGTATCAGTTTTCTAACGGTGTCGCCCGGTGTCAACGAATCGTGTGACGACACACCCAAATGTCCCTTTCAAAATACTCCGTAACTCGCTGGTATTCATCTTGAATCAAGTCGAACACAATATCGGAGGTATTATTGGTGTAAATAACTTAGTTTTAATAGACTTCAGTAGTGGACTGTTCTTTGTTTAAATTCTCCTTGAGACACGATAAGTGACCTGTCGGTTGGTCTTGACGTTTCAATTAGTACAGAACAATTGCTGCTTTTATTGGTAACCTTTATTATTCGTTTAGTAAACAATACCAAACTGTGACAATATCACCTGACTGTTTCCCTGGCTGTCTGTGTTTGACTTTAACCATAACTGTGTTTGAGCATTACCATGACTACATGATATATCTGTTTCCATAAAATGAAAGTCTCCTTTTGTCTGACAGCATGTCATGCGGTCCTTTCACTGAGAACAGAATATACCACGCAATACTCAATTAAACGTGGTGATTTTTAATTCTGCCCAGTTGCATTATCTCAAAGAAGAACAAAACTAAGATCAGATAATGATATTTAATTAAAGATATAGATTTTATTCATTTTATATTATTTGTTTTTGTATACGCTGAGCATGTTGACACTTCGTCACATTCACACTCGGGGTAAAAATATCGTTCTGCTTCAACACCTATTTTATTCCAACACAATTGTCTCTAAGTCATTAAGCGAAATTCGCGATATGGGTTTCGTTTGGATTCAAATCCGCACAATGTAACGGTATACTTACACTTTCTATACAGGGATTCAATGAGCTTTCAATTGTTTGATGACTATTACAGACTTGTCTGAGGATCGGTCCTGTACATTGTACAGCCTCGGGGTGTTAGTGTGAAGCAAAGAACACAAGAAATACATTAAGATCGGTGGTCAACTTTGTATTTAATTGAAGAAACTTTATGTCTAATTGTGTATCTTAGTAAACAAAACGAAGGTGAAATATGTTTACTCATCAAACATACTGTCAATACAAACCCAAGTTACCGTCAGATATTTTAAACTATCAACATTGCTAAGAATCCGTTAATTGGCTACTTTTACTAAAATATTTTTTAATTTGTTAAAGATTGTTTAATTAATCCTGCTATTTTAAGGTCTTATATTATGTCGTGGGATTGTCTTCAAACATTCTTCATCATTCAATTATGTCCCTGAGTTTTAAAAACACCAGAAACAACAGGAGAAGAAAAGAATCAATTTTAACTCAATGGTGAAGATTATAATGAAATATTTGTACTATATGAGCTACATACTGCCCTTGAGCAAGTTCATGATACAGCAACAGGGGCTGATGATAATCACTTCCAGCTCTGGAAGCAGTTGCCTAATTCATATCTAGAAACACTTCTAGATATGTTTGAAAAAAAATGGACATCAGAGAAGTTTTGCCCTCGTGGCGTAATGCCATTGTGGTCCCTATATCAAAACTTGGCCGGGATCATTCTGATCCTTCTAATAACAGACCAATGTCTATAAAACCATGGAACGAATGGTTAATAATAGATTATTTTGTATTTGGAAACCAATAACTTAATTAATAATATACAAAGTGGTTTCCGATGTAACAATGATCATATGCCAGGTTAGAATTCTTTGTTAAAAATGCCATAGTATATAAACAACACGTTGTCTCAATTTTCGTCGATCTTGAAAAAGCCTACGATACCACTTCGAAGCACGGTATTCAGAAGGATGTACATGATATTGGTTTGAGAGCTCGTTTACCTCATTTTATCTCCAATTTTTTAACAGACAGGCATTTTTGCCCTGGGTCCGCCCTGTCTGATCATTACAGTCAGGATCAGGGTGTTCAACAATTTGCCAGTATTTTGTCTTTCACAGGTTTTAACTGATTCAGTTGATGGATCACTTTTCGTGGATGATTATAATGTTTTTTGTCGTGGTGACAATAAATTTCTCAAATGGTCAATTGAAAATGGTTTTAAATTTTCTAAATCAAAAAAATAATTGTTATATCCGCATAAGGACCTAGAACTATTTTTAAATGGCACACCCATCCATGTTGTAAAGGAGGCCAATTCTTGCGACTTATCTTTGACTCTCATTTGATTGAGTGAGTGAGTTTAGTTTTACGCCGCACTCAGCACTATTACGGCTACATGGCGGCGGTCTGTAAATAATGCAGGTGTGCGAGGAAGGATGGAGACGGCACAGCACAGGTAAATGAATCTATAACTTTGTCGGCACTTGCGCATCAGCATTGTGGGATGTCAAGGTCATTGGTGTCAAGAACACAGTATGATAACAACAGCGAAGGAGACGTGTTTGATTGAGTGACTTGTCACGGTTTTACCTTTCTGTATAGAAGACAGACGTTGTGTGTACATATGTCACAGGGGACGTAATGTTCCATCACGTCAGCAACAGCCACAGAACCTCCAACAGTTGGTACATGCACTGCAGGGAGAATGTGTGAACATTCACCAGGCCACAATTCGCAATCCGATTGTGTCAAAGGAGCGACGATGCCAGTCAGTTCTCTAATCTTATGGGGGACATACAAGATATTGAGAACAGATGACCTTTACCCTGACATTCGATTGTTTCAGTGACAAGGACCTCTGAAAATTTTGAACAATGTATTATTTATATTATACATAAAGTATACATCTGAAAACTAGTTTTGCGTTTATTTGTTTCTTCTTTCTTCGCAGACTATATACCCTATTGATAGCAGGTGACATAGCCATCAGGATGTTTAAAATATCTACATTTTGATTAGGACTGAGAACTCAGGGTGCACGTCCAGATATACTACTGAAGGCTTAAATTTAACTACAGTTTTCATAATTGAAAGAGGTTAACATAATGACATAACATAATTAACATAATTAGCAACAACAGAAGAATAGCATTGCAACAACGTGATGGACAGGGTCCACATGATGAGGAGGCAAATCAAATAGGACTAATCACACAACCTTGAGGTGGAGCGATTCACTCAGGGGGAAGCAGACATGACTTAACGGACAGCGAATTGCACAGACTCTGAATGGCAATGGCAATGCATCACAACTAATTATCCCAAGACTCCAAAACATCCAAGTCATACTGAAGGTGGCCAAAGACGGTATTACAGACATTGTTTTATTTTAGTTTTAATACACGTCAGTGTTGTACATTCCCTTGCAAAAGTAACGCACACATATAGTGCATATGTCGTGAAGGTTGTGTACAAGGACGGTACATGTATAGTGCATATGTCGTGAAAGTTATAAGCCAGTACCGTACATATCGTTAACCATTAGGGAGTCAGTGTTAGGCAGGATATATGAACATGTAGATGCTTTTGCATTCGGAAGGAGTGCCATCAGCAAGAATCCAATAAATGTCATATCGTTGGTGAGGATTCGTCTGACAGACATCTAGCCTGTTCCACCAGGCTCCACGATGCCACTCGGCACAAGGGTTCACTGAGTTGTTGCAGTGATCCTTGGCACAGAAGTGACTCCCATCCAGGGTTGACGCTGGGTCCCCAAGGTTGAAGCGGTCTCCAAAAACGCCATCCGCAGAGAACCCGGACACCGACAGCTGATACTCTGAGGCCTCGTCACCCACGGTGAAGGCGTTGTAAGACACTTGTCCGAGATTGGTATCAAATCTCTCCAGTGACATGTACAGCGAGTATGCTCTGACGCTGGTCAGAGCATACACCTTCTCCAGACCCAGCCACATGTAACAGTTGGAGTGGGTGAAACCAGACTTGTAGTCGGCCCAAAGAACGTCGAGGTACGTCAGGGGCGCAGCCTCACAGCCACTGATGGTTTTGTCCCTGAACATGATCTTGCCAGCGTCCCCTTGACATTCCAAGTCAAACGGTTGTGCGGAGTTGGTCGGCCAGACAGTGTAGGTGCCAGTAGAGTTACCAACGTACAGGGACACATCAGTACAGTCTGAAACAGTAAAACATTGACTGTCAAACATAGGACAATGGTGGACAAAAGCAAAAGAGTCACATACCAAGGGCATCAATGTGTTAGTGAGTTGGACACAAACCAACTTTGTACAATATTCGAATTGGTTAAAACAAAGACAACATGTTATAAATGAACTGTCACCCATCATACGAAGTAAGAGAGTCACCCCATTTTGAGCAGCATCGTCTATCAGCTTGACGACGAGACTCTTTGGTGAAACTCATGAGCTTGGTTGGTGCCGACTGACCTGGAAGCATGTACAGTGACAACCTGAGGTTCGAACCCACCATCACTGGTGTCTCTCGCGCCTAACTGACGCAACTTCTATATGGCGGTACTGATGGCAGGTGATATTCTTAACCAGGAATTCTTTAGGATTCATATTTTGCTTCTTGCAGAGATCTTCACGATTGGTGAGTCCGGTTACATATACAAATGAAACTTCTGGGAAATGACCCTTACAAAACAGGATCACATAAATAGGTCACGATGCCAAAATAGTCCATATCTGTAACTGAAGGTTTACCTTCTATCCTGGTCTCACACTTCCCTCCTGTGAAGGCAGGCAGACAGAGACAGACAGCATCATCAAGGCTTCCTCCATTCTGGCATGATGGCGAAGTCTGAAACAAAACAGGTGCTGTTGGTTTTCTCTAGTTCAAAACAAACATAGGAAAGCCATACCAGATGTTTGCGGGGTGAAAACACTCAGAGGAAGAACAACTCAGCAGGTTTCTTTAAAATGTGATTTCCAATAGCTTACAGTGCTTGCTTGTTATGCCGAAAGGTACGGGGTCGATTCCCCTTATGGATATAATGTCTGAAGACCATTTCTGGGGTTCCCCACAGTCAGATTCCTTCCAAACTCGTTTGCCCATTTTAACTTTATTCAAAAGAAAACAACAACGAATACTACACATTTCAGGATTTACAGTCTCATATTAGTTGTACACACAAAACACGACGTTATGTCAAACTAGTTAGGAAACGGGAATTTCACACGCTCAAGTTGACAGAGAAGACATCATGATGAGTTTTAGAATGAATATGCGGGAACCCGAAGGTTCACGACACGATATTCGACTGTTCTAATTGTTCAATATCGTCCAGTCACGATATAGCTGAAACCAGTCATTTGATATTTAAATATGTTATCCCACACATGTTCATTCAGGATATACAAGTATCTCTCCTGAAAATATTCAAATTTGAACTCACCTGACTGGAGGTCGTGACCTCTAAGAATCCCTTGCAGGTCGGGTAGGGAACCTGACAGGAACGGAAGGCTGATCCGATGTCAAAATGGAGCATCTGTTGTCGATGTTGCAGTAGATGAAACCGGTGCAGTTGGCGACGCCGTTGCAGGTGATGGCACATTGAGGGACTGACGTCGTCTGTACGTAGTCGAAAACCATTGCTGCCTCAACACCTGTCTGTACCTCCTGGTAAAAACTCGAAACGGTACATTGTGCACAAAGGATTGCAGTCAATCCTGCAAAACCAGGAAGTAAAAGGTGATACGATTTCATAATTTCCTTCGTGAGATACTTATAGAAGTCTTTCGGTCCGAGCTACTTTCCTTCGACTGTCTCAGAGTGACGTGTGACAGAACTTCAAACTCTTGTCCCCCGACGCTGTCTGTGTTTGACCGTTACCATGACTACATTATATATCTGACTACATGGCGAGGGTTGCATTGTGGTTCCAGCTTCTCCATAAAGATATGATAGAATGGTTGTTGCAAAAGATATAAGCGACTAGTGTCTTTGTATGACAGAGGTTAGATGACCTTTACACTGTGAGTTTTAACTACTATATTTCCCCGATCAAACCTCGGGATCTCAATTAAACGCCGGTATTCATCCTGGAGCAAATTTCGCCAATTTTATTCTTGCTATTACACGCCTACAGTCTGGATTAAGTACTGGGGCCGGGACTCGTTAAACGTAGGTACTTTTGGCCACGAAATTCCTCTCGTTATTATTCTTGCAATGCCTCCTGGAGTTACGAGGAAATACGGAAGCATTCCATTGATCAATAAATATGTGTAACCTTATGTGTTGAAAGCGTAAGTGTGCGTACTCAAACATACTGAGAGTCCTTGTATGACGCAAATACTTCAAGAAAATGTTGTTTATTGAAATTGAGAAAACCTTTCTCTGACTTTGTTTCAATGTCAGCTGCGACGACACAGTGCATGTGCAATTAAACATACCCAATCATAATGACATGATACCAATACCTATTCCAGTCTCGGGCTAATATTATATCATTAACGATGTGTTAATATGTAACTTCAAAACTTTGCGTTTTGCGAAAGACTGTTCCTTCGACTGCCTCTACAAGAACCGTACTCTACAAGTTCCCACCCTTATCTAACGGTACTCTACAAGTTCCCACCCATATCTAACGGTACTCTACAAGTTCCCACCCATATCTAACGGTACTCTACAAGTTCCCACCCTTATCTAACGGTCCTCTACAAGTTCCCACCCTTATCTAACGGTACTCTACAACTTCCCACCCATATCTAATGGTACTCTACAAGTTCCCACCTTCATCTAACAGTACTCTACAAGTTCCCACCCATATCTAATGGTACTCTACAAGTTCCCACCCATATGTAACGGTACTCTACAAGTTCCCACCCTTATCTAACGGTACTCTACAAGTTCCCACCTTCATCTAACGGTACTCTACAAGTTCCCACCCTTATCTAATGGTACTCTACAAGTTCCCACCTTCATCTAACGGTACTCTACAAGTTCCCACCCTTATCTAATGGTACTCTACAAGTTCCCACCCATATCTAATGGTACTCTACAAGTTCCCACCCTTATCTAACGGTACTCTACCAGTTCCCACCCATATCTAACGGTACTCTCGAAGTTCCCACCCTTATCTAATGGTACTCTACAAATTCCCACCCTTATGTAACGGTACTCTACAAGTTCAAACCCATATCTAACGGTACTCTCCAAGTTCCCACCCTTATCTAACGGTACTCTACAAGTTCCCACCCTTATCTAACGGTACTCTACAAGTTCCCACCCTTATCTAACGGTACTCTACAAGTTCCCACCTTCTATCTAACAGGTACTCTCCAACTTCCCACCCTTATGTAATGGTACTCTACAAGTTCCCACCCTTATCTAACGGTAATCTACAAGTTCCCACCCTTATCTAACAGTACTCTACAAGTTCCCACCCTTATGTAACGGTACTCTACAAGTTCCCACCCATATCTAACGGTACTCTACAAATTCCCACCCTTATCTAACAGTACTCTACAAGCTCCCACCCTTATCTAACGGTAATCTACAAGTTCCCACCCTTATCTTACAGTACACTACAAGTTCCCACCCTTATTTAACGGTACTCTACCAGTTCCCACCTTATCTAACGGTACTCTTCAAGTTCCCACCCTTATCTAACGGTACTCTACAAGTTCCCACCCATATCTAACGGTACTCTACAAGTTCCCACCCATATCTAACGGTACTCTACAAGTTCCACCCTTATCTAACGGTACTCTACAAGTTCCAACCCTTATGTAATGGTACTCTACAACTTCCCACCCATATCTAACGGTACTCTACAAGTTCCCACCCGCATCTAACGGTACTCTACAAGTTCCCACCCTTATGTAACGGTACTCTACAAGTTCCCACCCGTATTTAACGGTACTCTACCAGTTCCCACCTTATTTAACGGTACTCTTCAAGTTCCCACCCTTATCTAACGGTACTCTTCCAGTTCCCACCCTTATCTAACGGTACTCTACAAGTTCCCACCTTCATCTAACAGTAGTCTCCAAGTTTCCACCCCTATGTAACGGTACTCTACAAGTTCTAACCCTTATCTAACGGTACTCTACAAGTTCCCACCCTTATGTAACGGTACTCTACAAGTTCCCACTCATATCTAACGGTACTCTACAAGTTCCTACCCATATCTAACGGTACTCTATCAGTTCCCACCTTCTTCTAACAGTACTCTCCAAGATCCCATCCTTATGTAACGGTACTCTACAAGTTTCCACCTTCATTAAACAGTACTCTCCAAGTTCCAACCCTTATGTAACGTTACTCTACAAGCTCCCACCCTTATCTAACGGTACTCTACAAGGTCCCACCCTTATGTAACGGTACTCTATCAGTTCCCACCTTCATCTAACAGTACTCCCCAAGTTCCCACTCTTATCTTACGGCACTCTACAATTTGCCACACTTATGTAAGGGTACTCTACAAGTTCCCACCCATATCTAACAGAACTCCACAAGTTCCCACCCTTATCTTATGGTACTCTACAAGTTGCCAACCTTACGTAATTGTACTCTACAAGTCGCCACCCATATCGAACGGTACTCTACCAGTTCCCACCCTTATGTAATGGAGCTCTACAAGTTCCCACCCTTATCTTACGGTACTCTACAAGTTCCCACTCTTATGTAACGGTACTCTACAAGTTCCCACCCATATGTAACGGTACTCTACAAGTTCCCACCCTTATGTAATGGAACTCTACAATTTCCCACCCTTATCTTACGGTACTCTCCAAG
The DNA here is from genome assembly GCF_003918875.1 of Haliotis rubra. NCBI lineage: Eukaryota > Metazoa > Mollusca > Gastropoda > Lepetellida > Haliotidae > Haliotis > Haliotis rubra. The sequence continues at coordinate 803,593 of NW_025767123.1, forward strand.
TTCCCAACCCTTATGTAACGGTACTCTCCAAGTTCCAACCCTTCTGTTACGGTAATCTACAAGTTCCCATCCTTATCTTACAGTACACTACAAGTTCCCATCCTTATGTAACGGTACTCTACAAGTTCCCACCCTTATCTTACGGTACTCTTCAAGTTCCCACCCTTATCTAACGGTACTCTACAAATTCCCACCCGTATCTAACGGTAGTCTACCAGTTCCCACCCTTATCTAACGGTAATCTGCAAGTTCCCACCCTTATCTTACAGTACACTACAAGTTCCCATCCTTATGTAACGGTACTCTACAAGTTTCCACCTTCATCTAACAGTACTCTCCAAGTTCCCACCCTTACGTAATGGTACTCTACAACTTCCCACCCGTATCTAACGGTACTCTACAAATTCGCACCCGCATCTAACGGTACTCTACAAGTTCCCACCCTTATGTAACGGTACTCTACAAATTCCCACCCGTATTTAACGGTACTCTACCAGTTCCCACCTTATTTAACGGTACTCTTCAAGATCCCACCCTTATCTAACGGTACTCTTCCTTTTGTGTTCCTAATTCCTTATCTAACGGTACTCTACAAGTTCCCACCTTCATCTAACAGTAGTCTCAAGTTTCCACCCTATGTAACGGTACTCTACAAGTTCTAACCCTTATCTAATGGTACTCTACAAATTCCCACCCTTATGTAACGGTACTCTACAAGTTCCCACTCATATCTAACGGTACTCTACAAGTTCCTTCCCATATCTAACGGTACTCTATCAGTTCCCACCTTCTTCTAACAGTACTCTCAAGATCCTATCGCTTATGTAATCTTGGTACTTCTACAAGTTTCCACCTTCATTTAACAGTACTCTCCAAGTTCCAACCCTTATATGTAACGTTTATCTACAAGCTCCCACCTCTATCTAACGGTACTCTACAAGCTCCCACCCATATGTAACGGTACTACTATCAAGTTCCCACCTTCATCTAACAGTACTCCCCAAGTTCTCCACCCCTAACGTTGCTCCACTGGCACCTGCCACACTTCTTATGTAAGGGTACTCTACAAGTTCCCACCCATCTACTAGAACCCCCTGCTCCCACCCCTTATCTTCATGGCACTCACTCCCATAACAGCCCTAATTGTGTACCACAAGTCACACTCACTATCGAACGGTACTCTACCAGTTCCCACCCCATGTAATGGAGCCTCTCATGTTCCACCCTTATTCACGGCACTCATGTTCCCACTCTTATGTAACGGTACTCCCATGTTCCCACCCATATGTAACTGTACTCTGCAAGTTCCACCACCTTTATGTAATGGAACTCTTCCTAATTTCACCCTTATCTTTAATACGGTACTCTCAAGTTCCCAACCCTTATGTAACGGTACTCCAAGGTCCAACCCCTTCTATTTTGCACCTACAAGTTCCCATCCTTATCTACATCACACTACAAGTTCTCATCCTATGTCATTCCAATACTTCATGTTCTAATGCTTATCTTCCATGGTACTTTTCTCTTTCCTAATTTTATTTTAATTTGTACTTTCTTTAAATCTGTCTCTGCATTCCACCATAGTCCACTGTGTCCACCCTATCTAACGGTAGTAAATCACAAGTTCCCACCACTCATCTTTTAGTACACTAAGTTCCCATCCTTATATAACGGTACTCTTACAAGTTTCCACCTTCATCATCTCCACAACAGTATTGTTCCCACCACATCTAATGGTACCCTACAACTTTCCCACCTGCATCTAACGGTACTTAATACAATGCCTTGCACCTGTATCTTACCGGTAGTCTACCAGTTCCCCACCTCTGTATCTAACGGTAATCCACAAGTTCCCACCCTTATCTTCCAGTACACTAAGCAAGTTCTATCCTTATGTAACGGTACTCTACAAGTTTCCACCTGCATGTAACAGTACTCTCCAAGTTCCCACCCTCATGTGTGGGTACTCTGCAACTTCCCATTTGCATCTGTGGCATTTCATCAGTTCCACACCCTTTTATCTTAACGGTCCTCCTGGGGTTCCCACCTTTATCTAACTGGTACTCCTGTTCCACCACACTGAACTGGTCCTCTACATTTCCCCACCTTATGCAATGGAACTTTCCAAGTTCCCCACCCATGGTCTCATGCCTACAAGTTCCTTTCTCCATGTAGCTTGTTACTCTACAACCCTCCACCATTTAATGTTTTTCCAGTGTCCACACTTTATTTGCTTGGTGCACAAGTTCCACACCTTATTCTTCCATCTGGTGCTCTTCCAGTTCCACCTTTTACTTAACGGTGGTCTACAAGTTCCACCTTTCATCTAATAGGTGGTTCTTGGGTTTACCATTGTGTGGCTTGGTGCTTGGCTGGGTTCCACTCTATGTCTAACGGTACTCTCATAAAGTTTCTACCCATCTTTAACGGTGATTGCTTACTAGGTTCCACCTTCGTCCTGATTGCATCTCTCAGGAGTTCCAGCCCTTATGTAATGGTGCTCTTACAAGCTCCCAATTGTTATCTAATTTGGCAGTTCTCTCTGGGATTCCACCCTTATGTGACGGTGCTCTGGGTTCCACTCATATCTAATGTTGCTACTTCTTACGGTTCCTACCCATATTATCTAACGATTTGCTCTCACTGGGGTTCCACCTTCTCGTCTAACAGGTGCTCTCCAAGTTCCAACCCTTATGTGTGGTGCTCTAGGATTCTTGTATCAGAAACTGTGCTCTACAAATCTCACCCTTATCTAACGGTACTCACAAAGTTTCCACCCTTATCTAACGGTACTCTACAAGCTCCCACCCTTATGTAACGGTACTCTATCAGTTCCCACCTTCATCTAACAGTACTCCTCAAGTTCCTACCCTTATCTTACGGCACTCTACAATTTGCCACACTTATGTAACGGTACTCTACAAGTTCCCACCCATATCTAACAGAACTCCACAAGTTCCCACCCTTATCTTATGGTACTCTACAAGTTGCCAACCTTACGTAATTGTACTCTACAAGTTGCCACCCATATCATCAACTTGTACTCTTAAAGCTTCCACCCTTATGTAATTCGAGTATTCTACAAGTTCCCACCCATATGTAAATGGAACTCTGGGATTCCCACCCCTTATCTTACAGTACTCTCAAAGCTTCCACCCATATGGCTTAACGGTATTCTACAAGTTCCCACTCCATATGTAATGGAACTCTGCAAGTTCCATGGCCTTCTCTTTTGAGGGTACTCTCCAAGCTTCCACCCTATGTAACAGTGCTCTGAGTTCCCACTTGGATGTAGTGGAACTCTACACTTTCCACCTATCTTACGGTACTCTCCAGGTTCCCAACCCTATGTGTAACGGTTGCTCTCAAGGTCCAACCCTTCTGTTACCCAGGTAATCTACACGGTTCTCCATCCTTATCTTACAGTACACTACAAGTTCCCATCCTTATGTAACGGTACTCCTACAAGTTCCCACCCTTATCTTATTTGGTACTCTACAAGTTTCCACCCTTATCTAACGGTAATTTGACAAATTTCCACCCTTATCAATCTTAGTAGTCTACCAGTTCCCACCCTTATCTAACGGTAATCTACAAGTTCCCACCCTTATCTTACAGTACACTACAAGTTCCCATCCTTATGTAACGGTACTCTACAAGTTTCCACCTTCATCTAACAGTACTCTCCATGTTCCCACCCTTATGTAATGGTACTCTACAAGTTCCCACCCTTATCTAACGGTACTCTACAAGTTCCCACCCATATCGAACGGTACGTTGGCAAGTTCCCATCCTAATCTTACGGTACTCTAAGTTGCCACCACCCATATCGAACGGTACTCTACATGTCCCCACCCTAATGTAAAATGGAGACTTTACAAGTTCCAACTCTTATCTTACGATTGCACTTGATGTTCCCAATTCTTCATAACGGTACTATACAAGCTCCCACCCATATCTAATGGTACTCTACAAGTTCCTGACTTATAATAACGGCGGTGCTTCTACTAGTTCCCCACCTTCATATAACAGTAATCTCCAGGTTCCGACCTGTTTGTAACGATACTCTGCAAGTTCCCACCCTTATCTTACGGTACCCTATAAGTTCCTACCCTTATCTTCACGGTACTCTTGATTTCCCCACCCGTATGTAACGGTACTCTGCTGTTCCCAACTCTTATCTTATTACGGTACTCTGCAGTTCCCACTTCTTATCTTACGGTACTCTACAGTTCCCACTTATCTAACGGTACTCTACAAGTTTCCACCTTCATCTAACAGTACTCTCCAAGTTCCAACCCTTATGTAATGGTACTCTACAAATTCCCACCCGTATCAAACTGTACTCTACAAATTCCCACCCTTATCTAACGGTACTCTACACGTTTCCACCCTTATCTAACGGTACTCTACAAGCTCCCACCCTTATGTAACGGTACTCTATCAGTTCCCACCTTCATCTAACAGTACTCCCCAAGTTCCTACCCTTATCTTACGGCACTCTGCAATTTGCCACACTTATGTAACGGTACTCTACAAGTTCCCACCCATATCTAACAGAACTCCACAAGTTCCCACCCTTATCTTATGGTACTCTACAAGTTGCCAACCTTACGTAATTGTACTCTACAAGTTGCCACCCATATCGAACGGTACTCTACCAGTCCACCCTTATGTAATGGAGCTCTACAAGTTTCCACCTTCATCTAACAGTACTCTCCAAGTTCCCGACCTTATGTAATGGTACTCTACAAGTTCCCACCCTTATCTAACGGTACTCTACAAGTTCCCACCCATATCGAACGGTACTTTACAAGTTCCCATCCTAATCTTACGGTACTCTACAAGTTGCCACCCATATCGAACGGTACTCTACATGTCCCCACCCTAATGTAATGGAACTTTACAAGTTCCCACCCTTATCTTACGGTACTCTACAAGTTCCCACCCTTATGTAACGGTACTCTACAAGCTCCCACCCATATCTAATGGTACTCTCCAAGTTCCCACCCTTATGTAACGGTACTCTACTAGTTCCCACCTTCATATAACAGTAATCTCCAAGTTCCGACCCGTTTGTAACGGTACTCTACAAGTTCCCACCCTTATCTAACGGTACTCTACAAGTTCCCACCCATATCGAACGGTACTTTACAAGTTCCCATCCTAATCTTACGGTACTCTACAAGTTGCCACCCATATCGAACGGTACTCTACATGTCCCCACCCTAATGTAATGGAACTTTACAAGTTCCCACCCTTATCTTACGGTACTCTACAAGTTCCCACCCTTATGTAACGGTACTCTACAAGCTCCCACCCATATCTAATGGTACTCTCCAAGTTCCCACCCTTATGTAACGGTACTCTACTAGTTCCCACCTTCATATAACAGTAATCTCCAAGTTCCGACCCGTTTGTAACGGTACTCTACAAGTTCCCACCCTTATCTTACGGTACCCTATAAGTTCCTACCCTTATCTTACGGTACTCTCCAATTTCCCACCCTTATGTAACGGTACTCTACAAGTTGCCGCCCTTCTCTTACGGTACTCTACCAGTTCCCACCATTATCTAACGGTACTCTACAAGTTCCCACCCGTATCTAACGGTACTCTACAAGTTTCCACCCTCATCTAACGGTACTTTACCAGTTCCCACCCTTATCTAACGGTATTCTACAAGTTCCCACCCGTATCTTACGGTACTCTACAAGTTCCCACCCTTATCTAACGGTACTCTACAAGTTCCAACCCTTATCTAACGGTACTCTACCAGTTCCCACCCTTATCTAACGGTACTCTACAAGTTCCCACCCTTATCTAACCGTACTCTACCAGTTCCCACCCTTATCTAACGGTACTCTACAAGTTCCCACCCTCATCTAACGGAATTCTGCAGGTTCCCATTCTTATCTAACAGTACCTGCCACTTTGTTATGCGCATCAGTTAACACAAGTTACCTTTCACATTCATATGTTTTGTTTATTTTACGGTGTGTAAATATGTTTTATAACGTCCCATGGACGTTAAGATGGTGACCATCGATCCATGTTAATATCAATATTGGTATTTACTGGGGTTTTAATGTAGTGAATTGTTGATTTTCCCCTCTTTTATTCATTTATGAAGCTGGAACAAGACGCTGATGACTTCTTGTCAACTAATGTAATCTGTACTGAACAATCTCGCAATTTCCACCTCTGGAAACGAGCGAAATATGCCTAAAGTGCGAGAATGCGTGATCGCAAGAAACACCACACAATCGTTTAGTTTATATCTTGACCGACAACAAAACAGAGCAAGAGTTGGTAAAGAGAAAGTTTTACTAACGACGTTGTAAACATGTACAAAAGTACCATGAATAAACACGTATATGCTACAATGATGCATTGGTAATTTCCTGTAACACTCCTGGTAGTTCCACGCACCCGTGAAGGTCCAGGATAGAATTCAGTAACTCATGCTTGTCATAAAAGGCGACTAACGGGATCGGGTGGTCAGGCTCGCTAGCTTGGCAGACACATGTCATCGGTTCCCAATTATGCAGATCGATGCACATGCTGTTGATCATATGACTGTCTGGTCCAGACTCGATTATTTACAGGCCGCCGCTATATAGCTGGAGTATTGCTGAGCGCGGCGTAAAACTAAAGTCACTCACTCCTGGTTACATGCAGTTGCTGAAGAAATACAGTTCGCTCTACCACCATGTATAGTGTTATAAAGCACACTTTCGCCCTGAACTATTATGGTTAAAGTACGAGGACGCTTAAACGTCAATTCGTTCAGGGCGAAAGTGTGCTTTTGTTACACATACACTGGTAGAGCGATTTCTTTTTCTAAGATGCCAAATTTAATACTTTCTAAAGATAATTACGATTAATTTAAGGCAGAAAACAAACGACGGTGTCGGTGACCTAAGTTAAGAATCATCGCACAGGGCTAACTGGCGCGCTGTTCTATTGATGTGTCTCATTCCCATACGCAAGACGAACGTTACCAGAAAAAAATGATAACAGTTTGGATGACGGTTTACGTTCGGATTAAAATATCTTCTGAATTATTATGATTACCATCTGTCATTAACGTAAACCATATGGGGCAATATGAACGTCGCATTTCTACTACCAACGTAAGTTTAGACCAGTACATCCAGATGAAGCTGAGTAGTCAAGCGACATTCGACGATTGCATTGTGGGAATGTAAACATTGCGAACCGTACCATGTCGCTGCAAACTTGTGAGTCGAATTGACACATTTTCACCGACCTAAAACATAAACGTAATGTTTCCACTAGTGATGTTAGCTGCATGAAGCAACTGCAAACCAAGAAACGGATGCAACGGAGTAGTTTACCGTAGGAGGCCGTACGAGGCGATGACAACTGACATGCATCGCGACGTCGCTTATATTGTGAGGTAATGTAAACTGGTTCGATTACGAGGGGGCACACTAGAATGGCGCAGTGACGGGATAACGTCATTCAACTGTTACGTCATCAAAAAACTATACCTTTATTGTCTGATGATGTATTTTTTTTCTATTGTTCTAACCGCTAGGCATCTTAGAATTCACCATACGGGAGAGTTGATACATAATGCAGCAACCAATCGAAAATAATATACTTGTAAGAGATTATACCGAAAAAACGGGGTAGGCTAGTGGTTAAAGAGTTCGCTCGTCACGCTGAAGACCCGGGTTCGATTCCCTGTATGGGTACAATGAGTGAAGTTCATTTCTGGTGACCTCTGCCGTGATGTTGCTGGATTATTGTTACAAGCGGTGTCAAACTAAAATCACTCACTCACTCAACAGTTCTTTTGTCATATGGCGGCGGTCTTTAAACAATGACGTCTTGACCAGACAACAATGTTCTCGATGACAAAGTCAGGCCAAGTATCCATATAACTAAACACTTAGTGAGAATGAAAGAGATGAGAAATGTACCCATGACCTGTGATCGTATCTAGTCACTAATATGCAGTATGTCTCGTCTCAATCATAGCTGTGTCTATAATGAATCAGAACACAGATTTGATTAGGTTGTCTTCAGCAACCCATGCTTGTCGTAAGAGGCGACGAACGGGATCAGGTGGTCAGGCTCGCTTGGTTGACTCACTGCATGTCATCGTATTCCAATTAGGTAGATCAATGCTTGTGCTGTTGATCGCTGGAATCCCCGGTCCAGACTCGATTATTTACAGACCGCTGCCATGGCTGAGTGCGCGTTAAACAACAACCAAATCAAAACAATGGGATGGCTTTTGAAACAACAAGCACGGGTACATATTTAATTCATTTAAGCCCGGTTTATAGCATATCCATGTCCGAATACATTGAAGACATAGTCAAACAATCAGGGCATCAAGATAATCTGGTATAATAAACTGGACAATATTTTGCACATAAAAGTGAACGTTCAATTCTGACAATGTGTAACAGAAAATGTTTTCAAAGAATCAACTAAAAGTAAATAAATAAACAAAACCTGGATCTGTGGCTTTTGTAATATTACCAAAACTGTGAGGTGAGTGAATTTTATTCATGGCCGCTTAACGGAATGTCGTCAGGGTGAAACCCTGAACTTCACATGAAATGGCGCTCAGGAATGACAGAAAGTTGAACTGAGGAATCTGGGCGTACACACCAAGCATACTGCAGGTGACAGTTTAAATTGAATTACGGCTTACATACTTCAAAGAGGTTAATATAACTGTGTTAATAACAGCAGGAGGATGATATTGCAACAACATAATAGACAGGGGTCACGTGATGAGAAAACCAATTAAATAGGACTAAGCATACATCCGAACACTTACGTAGACATGACTTCGAGTGGCACAAGCTCCGAAAGCAACACATTCCTACTGAAACAATCCCAAAGACTACAAAACATCCAAGTCATACTGAAGGTGGCTAAAGACGACATTGCAGACATTGTCTTATGGGATTTGAGTTTGAATTCACTTCTTTGCTGTAAATTCCCTTTCAGAACACATCTTGGTCTGAATGTCCTACGGTGAATTTTCTTTTCTGGCACAGTTTATGAACTGTGAAGTTTATGTGGATGTTCCGTGCATTTATTGCATATATGTCGTGAAATTTATGTAATTATGTACCGTGCATGTGTAGCGGATATGTCGTGAAGGTTATGTACAGGTACCTGCAAGCATAGCCAGATGTGGTGAAGGTTATGTGCGGTACCACCGGTACAGTGCATGTGTCGTGAAGGTTATGTCCCAGTACCGTGCATGTTTAGTGACAGTGTCGTCAAGGTTATGTGCAATGTACCGTGCATGTATAGTAAATGTGTCGTAAAGGTTGGCTGTGCAAGTACCGTATCGTATAGTGGATGTCGTGAAGGTTATGTGCCAGTACCGTGCATGTATAGTGAATGTGTCGTAAAGGTTATGTGCAGGTACCGTGCAGGTCGTGAAGGTTATGTGCCAGTACCGTGCGTGAGTTTAGTAGATGTGTCGTGAAGGTTATGTGCAAGTATCGTGCCTGTATAGCGGATGTGTCGGAAGGTTATGTGCCAGTACGGTACATGTACAGCGAATGTGTCGTAAAAGTAATATGCAAGTACCGTGCATAGGTCGTGAAGATTATGTGCAAGTACCGTGCATAGGTCGTGAAGATTATGTGCAAGTACCGTGCATAGGTCGTGAAGATTATGCATTACCGCACATACCGTGCATGGGTCGCGAACCGTACATATGTATTGCAGAAGCACCGTGCATGGTCGTGAAGATTATGTGCAAGTACTGTGCATAGGTCGTGAAGATTATGTGCAAGTACCGTGCATAGGTCGTGAAGATTATGTGCAAGTACCGTGCATAGGTCGTGAAGATTATGTGCAAGTACTGTGCATAGGTCGTGAAGATTATATGCAAGTACTGTGCATAGGTCGTGAAGATTATGTGGAAGTACCGTGCAAGTATAGCGAATGTGTGGTGAAGTTTATGTGCAGGTACCGTGCATGTATAGCGGATTTGTCGTGAAGGTTATGTGCATGTACCGAGCAGGTATAGAGGATGTGTCGGGAAGGTATGTGCAAGTATCGTGCCTGTATAGTGGATGTGTCGTGAAGGTTATGTGCAAGTACCGTGCAGGTATAGTGAAGGTTATGTGCAAGTACCGTGCCTGTATAGTGAATGTGTCGTGAAGGTTATGTGCCAGTACCGTGCCTGTATAGTGAATGTGTCGTGAAGGTTATGTGCAAGTACCGTGCCTGTATAGTGAATGTGTCGTGAAGGTTATCTGCAAGTACCGTGCCTGTATAGTGAATGTGTCGTGAAGGTTATGTGCCAGTACCGTGCATGTATAGTGGATGTGTCGTGCAGGTTATGTGCAAGTACCGTGCCTGTATAGTGAAGGTTATGTGCAAGTGCCGTTCATGTATAGTGGATGTGTCGTGCAGGTTATGTGTAAGTACCGTGCAGGTATAGTGAATGTGTCGTGAAGGTTATCTGCAAGTACCGTGCCTGTATAGTGAAGGTTATGTGCAAGTACCGTGCCTGTATAGTGGATGTGTCGTGAAGGTTATGTGCAAGTACCGTGCCTGTATAGTGCATGTGTCGTGAAGGTTATGTGCAAGTACCGTGCCTGTATAGTGGATGTGTCGTGCAGGTTATGTGTAAGTACCGTGCATGTATAGTGCATGGGTAGTGAAGGTTATGTGCAAGTACCGTGCATGTATAGCGGATGTGTCGTGAAGGTTATGTGCAAGTACCGTGCCTGTATAGCGGATGTGTCGAGAAGGTTATGTGCAAGTACTGCTCATATTGTTTATGCCTACTGACATTTTTAGGGAGTTTGAGTATTAGGCAGGATCTATGAACATATAGATGCTTTTACATTCGTGAGCGCTACCATCGTCAAGAACCCAGTAAATGTCACGTTGTTGGTGAGGATTCGTCTGACAGGCATCCAACCTGTTCCACCAGGCTCCACGATGCCACTCGGCACAAGGGTTGACTGAGTTGTTGCAGTGATCCTTGGCACAGAAGTGACTCCCATTCAGGGTTGTAGCTGGGTCCCCCAGGTTGAAGCCGTCTCCGAAAACGCCATTCCCAGTGAACCCCGACACCGACTGCCGATACTCCGAGGCCTCGTCACCCACGGAGAAGGCGTCGTACGATACTTGTCCGGGAGTGCTGTCAAACGTCTTCAAGGACATGTACAGCGAGTAAGCTCGGACACTGGTCAGAGCATGCATGTTCTCCAGACCCAGCCACATGTAACAGTTGGAGTGGGTGAAGCCAGACTTGTAGTCGACCCAGGGAACGTCGAGGTATGTCACGGGCGCCGCCTCACAACCACTGATGGTTTTGTCCCTGAACATGATCATGGCGGTGACTCCTTCACATTCCAAGTCAAACGGTTGTGCGGCTTTGGTCGGCCAGACAGTGTAGATGCCAGGAGAGTTCCCAACGTACAGGGACACGTCTTTACAGTCTGAAACAGTGACATGATGACAGTCAAACACAGGTCACTGATGGACAATGATGGACAAAACCAATGAAGGAATCAACCAAGAACGACAATGAGTTGGACAACCCATCTTTGAACAGTATTCGAATTGGTTAGAAATAGAGACTCTGTTATAACTGAACTGTGATTCACAATACGAAGTAAGAGAGTCAACTCGTTTTGAACAGCATTTCAACTACAGCACTGTCTGTCAGCTTGACCACGTGACACTTTGGTGAAACCCATGAGCTCGGTTGGTGCCGACTGACCTGGAAGCATGTACAGTGACAACCTGAGGTTCGAACCCACCATAACTGGTGTCTCTCGCGCCTAACTGACGCAACTACTATGTGGCGGTACTGATGGAAGGTGATATCCTTAAAGGTCACATGCAACCGGAAAACATAATGAAAACACAATTATCACTTATTCATGACATATAATATATATTGCTGTTTCTGAAAAAAACAACAAATAAACAAAATTATAAGCGTACAATCGCGAATCAAAAGTGTAATATTTTGTACTTGGGTTTACTTCCCTCGAAACGAAGCACCCGGGAGACCGAACCCAGTCAGAGCGAGTGGGCGTGCACTCAAGTTTGACGAAGCCTCTCATTGGCTGGTTCATTTGCCGATACCCCGAGGGCTCATTGTGTGTGTGTATATATAGAGACAATCACAGTTTATTTTGTAGATGACACATTTTGGGTTGTTGTTCTTTACGGTGGCGGAGAAGGTGGGAGAAGCACATTCCACACGCTCAGTTTGACAGAGTAGAAATCATGATGAGTTATTGATGGTGATTTCGGCACATTCAAGTAGGACACGATATTCGACTGTTCTAATTGCTCAATATCGTCCAGTCACGATATAGCTGAAACCAGTCATTGTATCTTTCATATTTAATTCTTTAATATCTTTAATTGATTAACAATTATCTCCCCTGAATATATTCAAATTTGAACTCACCTGACTTGAGGTCGTGACCTCTAAGAATGCCTTGCAGGTCGGGTAGGAAACGCTGACAGGAACGGAAGGCTGATCCGATGTCAAAATGGAGCATCTGTTGTCGATGTTGCAGTAGATGAAACCGGTGCAGTTGGCGACGACTTTGCAGCCGATAGCACATTGAGGGACTGATGTCGTCTCTACGTAGTCGAAAACCATTGCTGCGTCAACACCTGTCTGTACCTCCTGGTAAAAACTCGAAACGGTACATTGTGCAGAAAGGATTGCAGTCAATCCTGCAAAACCAGTAAGTAAAAGGTGATACGATTTCATAATTTCCTTCGTGAGATACTTATAGAAGTCTTTCAGTCCGAGCTACTTTCCTTCGACTGTCTCAGAGTGACGTGTGACAGAACTCTTGTCCCCCCACGCTGTCTGTGTTTGACCGTTACCATGACTACATTATATATCTGACTACATGGCCAGGGTTGCATTGTGGTTCCAGCTTCTTCATAATGATATGATTGAATGGTTGTTGACTTGTTTCGAGAGTATAGAGTTAATTATGTGTTTTAACGTTACATTGCATATTGACTCATATTCATAATCCTCACATTTGCCATTAAGTATGCAAGAATTCCCGTTCGTATACAATAATGTTATTGTCATTTCGTGTCATTAAATGATATAAGCGACTAGTTTCTTAGTATGACAGAGGTTAGATGACCTTTACAATATGAGTTTTAAGTACTATATTTCCCCGTTCAAACCTCGGGATCTCAATTAAACGCCGGTATTCTTCCTGGCACAAATTTCGCAAATTTTATTCTTGCGATTACACGCCTACAGTCTGGATTAAGTACTGGGGCCGGGCTCGTTAAACGTAGGTACTTTTGGCCACGAAATTCCTCTCGTTATTATTCTTGCAATGCTCCCTGGAGTTACGAGGAAATACGGAAGCATTTCATTGGTCAATGAATATTTGTAGCCTGATGTGTTGAAACTGTTAGTGTACGTATTCAAACATACTAAGAGTCCTTGTATGACACAAATACTTCAAGACGATTAAGTCGTTTGTATATATTGAATTTGAGAAAACCTTTCTCTGGTTTTGTTTCAAAGTCAGTTACGACGACATAATGCATGTGCATTTAAACATACCCAATCATAATGACATGATACCAATACTTTTTCCTGTTTCGGGCTAATATTATATCATTAATGATGTGTTAATTAGTAACTTCAAAACTTTTTGGCGTTTTGCGAAAGACGGTTCCTTTGACTGCCTCTACAAGAACAGTACTCTACAAGTCCCCTCCCTTATCTAACGGAATTCTACAAATTCCCATTCTTATCTAACGGTACTCTACCACCTTCATCTAACAGTACTCCACAAGTTCCAACCCTTATCAAACGGAACTCTACAAGGACCCACCTTCATCCAACAGTACACTACAAGTTCTCACCTTTATGTAACGGAACTCTACCAGTGCCCAACCTTATGTAACTGTACTCAACAAGTTTCCACCCGTATCTAACGGACGGTACTCTACCAGCTCCCACCTTCATCTAACAGTACTCCACAAGTTCCCACCCTTATCTAACGGTACTCTACAAGGACCCACCTTTCATCCGACAGTACACTACAAGTTCTCACCTTTATGTAACGGAACTCTACCAGTTCCCAACCTTATGTAACTGTACTCAACAAGTTTCCACCCGTATCTAACGGACGGTACTCTACCAGCTCCCACCTTCATCTAACGGAACCCTACAAGTTCCCACGCTTATATCTAACGATAATCTACAAGTTACCACCCTTATCTAACGGAACTCTACAAGGTCCCAACTTCATCTAACAGTACTCTACAAGCTCCCTTAATCTAACTGTATTCAACAAGTTTCCACCCGTATCTAACGGTACTCCACAAGTTCCCTTCCATATCTAATGGTACTCTGCCAGTTCCCATCTTCATCTAACAGTACTCTACAAGTTCCCACCCTTATCTAACGGTACTCTATAAGTTTCCATCCTTGTCTAATGGTACTCTATAAGTTTCCACCTTCATCTAACGGACTTCTGCGGGTTCACACTCTTATCTATCAGTATTCGCATCAGTTTAACACTAGTTACCTTTCACATTCATATGTTTTATTTATTTTACGGTGTGTAAATATTGTTTTATTAACTTGTCTGCCATCGGACGTAAACAGACTGGTGACCGTCGATCCATGTTATCAATATCGGTATTTACTGTGGTTTTAATGTAGTGAATTATTGATTCATTTGTGGAGCTGGAACAAGCCGCTAATGACTTGCAAGCTATAAAGTGTTGTCTACTGAGGTAAGCCGAACGGAACAATCTCGCGATTTCAACCTCTCGAAACGAGCGAAATGTACTTAAAGTGCGAGAATGCGTGATCGCAAGAAATACCACACAATCGTTTAGTTCATATCAAACACAGCAAGAGTTGGCAAAGAGATTGTTTTACCTACAACTTTGTAAACCGTGAAAAACAAATACCGTGAATTAATATGTATATGCTACAATGATGCATTGGTAATTTGCTGTAAAACTCCTGGTTACATGCAGTTGCTTCACCATACGGGAGAGTTGATACATAATGCAGCAACCAATCGAAAATAATATACTGAAAAAACGGGGTAGTCTAGCGGTTAAAGAGTTCGCTTGTCACACCGAAGACCCGGGTTCGATTCCCCATATGGGTACAATGTGTGAAGCCAATTTCTGGTGTCCCCGGCGGGATATTGCTGGAATGTTCCTACAAGCGGCTTCAAACTAAAATCACTCACTCACTCAACAGTTATTTTGTCATGTGGCGGCAGTCTTTAAAAAAACGACGTCTTGACCAAACAACAACGTTCTCGATGACAAAGTCAGGCCAAGTATCCATATAACTAAACACTGAGTGAGAATGAAAGAGATGAGAAATGTACCCATGACCTGTGATCGTATCTAGTCAATATGCAGTATGTCTTGTCTCAATCATAGGTGTGTCTATAATGAATCAGAACACAGATTTCATTAGGATGTCTTCAGCAACTCATGCTTGTCGTAAGAGGCGACGAACGGGATCAGGTGGTCAGGCTCGCTTGGTTGACTCACTGCATGTCATCGTATCCCAATTAGGTAGATCAATGCTTGTGCTGTTGTTCGCTGGAATCCCCGGTCCAGATTCGATTATTTACAGACCGCTGCCATAGCTGAGTGCGGCGTTAAACAACAACCAAATCAAAACAATGGGATGGCTTTTGAAACAACAAGCACGGGTACATATTTAATAGCATATCCATGTCCGAATACATTGAAGGCATAGTCAAACAATCAGGGCATGAAGATAATCTGGTATAATATGGACAATATTTTGCACATAAAAGTGAACGTTCAATTCTGACAATGTGTAACAGAAAATGTTTTCAAAAGAATCTACTAAAAGTAAATAAATAAACAAAACCTGGATCTGTGGCTTTTGTGTAATATTACCAAAACTGTGAGGTGAGTGAATTTTATTCATGGCCGCTTAACGGAATGTCACGTCAGGTGAAACCTGAACTTCACATGAAATGGCGCTGAGGAATGACACAATGTTGAACTGAGGAATCTGGGTGTGGTACACAAGTATACTGCCGGTGACAGTTTAAATTGAATTACGGCTTACATACTTCAAAGAGGTTAATATATGATTGTGTTAACAACAGCAGGAGGATGATATTGCAACAACATAATAGACAGGGGTCACGTGATGAGAAAACCAATTAAATAGGACTAAGCATACATCCGAACACTTACGTAAACATGACTTCGAGTGGCACAAGCTCCGAAAGCAACACATTCCAACTGAAACAAGCCCAAAGACTACAAAACATCCAAGTCATACTGATGGTGGCTAAAAACGATATTGCAGACATTGTCTTATGGGATTTGAGTTTTAATTTACTTGTTTGCTGTAAATTCCTTTCAGAACACATCTTGGTTTGAATGTCCTACTTGTGAATTTTCTTTTTCTGGCACAGTTTATGAACTGTGAAGTTTATGTGGATGTTCCATGCATTTATAGCATATATGTCGTGAAAATTATGTAATAATGTACCGTGCATGTGTAGCGGATGTGTCGTGAAGGTTATGTGCATGTACCGTACATGTACAGCAAATGTGTCGTGAAGGTTATATGCAAGTACCGTGCAAAGGTCGTGAAGGTTATGTGCCAGTACCGTGCATAGGTAGTGAAGATTATGTGCCAGTACCGTGCATGTATAGTGAATGTGTCGTGAAGGTTATGTGCCAGTACCGTGCATGTGTAGTGAATGTGTCGTAAAGGTTATATGCAAGTACCGTGCAGGTATAGTAAATGTGTCGTGAAGGTTATGTGCAAGTACCGTGCATAGGTCGTGAATGTCGTGAAGGTTATGTGCAAGCACCGTCCAGGTATAGTGAATGTGTCGTGAAGGTTATGTGCAAAGTACCGTGCAGGTAAGGTGGATGTGTCGGAAGGTTATGTGCAAGTACCGTGCAAGCATGCATAGTGGATGTGTCGTGGGTTATGTGCAAGTACCGTACATGTATAGTACCATCGTGAAGGTTATGTGTAAGTACAGTACATAGGTCGTGAAGGTTATGTGTAAGTACCTTTCATAGGTCGTGAAGGTTATGTGCAAGTACCGTGCAGGTATAGTGAATGTGTCGTGAAGGTTATGTGAAAGTACCGTGCAGGTATAGTGAATGTGTCGTGAAGGTTATGTGCAAGTACCGTGCAATGTATAGTGAATGTGTCGTGAAGGTTATGTGCAAGTACCGTGCATGTATAGCGCATGTCGTGAACGTTATGTGCCAGTACCGTGCAGGTATAGTGGATGTGTCGTGAAGGTTATGTGCAAGTACCGTGCATGTATAGTGCATGTGTCGTGAACGTTATGTGCAAGTACCGTGCATGTATAGCGCATGTGTCGTGAACGTTATGTGCAAGTACCGTGCATGTATAGCGCATGTGTCGTGAAGGTTATGTGCAAGTACCGTGCATATTGTTTATGCCAAGTACCGACATTTTTAGGGAGTCTGAGTATTAGGCAGGATCTATGAACATATAGATACTTTACACATTCGTGAGCGGAACCATCGTCAAGAGCCCAGTAAATGTTATGTTGTTGGTGAGGATTCGTCTGGCAGGCATCTAACCTGTTCCACCAGGCTCCACGATGCCACTCAGCACATGGGTTGACTGAGTTGTTGCAGTGATCCTTGGCACAGAAAGTGACTCCCCATTCAGGGTTGTAGCTGGGTCCCCTGGTTGAAGCGGTCTCCGAAACGCCATCCCCAGTGAACCCCGACACCGACAGCCGATACTCCGAGGCCTCGTCACCCACGGAGAAGGCGTTGTACGATAGTTGTCCGGGAGTGCTGTCAAACTTCTTCAAGGACATGTAGAGCATGTAAGGTCGGACGCTGGTCAGAGCATTATCTTCTCCAGACCCAGCCACATGTAACAGTTGGAGTGGGTGAAACCAGACTTGTAGTCGGCCCAGTGAACGTCGAGGTACGTCACGGGCGCCGCCTCACAACCACTGATGGTTTTGTCCCTGAACATGATCATGGTAGTGACGCCTTGACATTCCAAGTCAAACGGTTGTGCGCGGGAGTTGGTCGGCCAGACAGTGTAGGTTCCAGTAGGGTTACCAACGTACATGGAAACGTCTGTACAGTCTGAAACAGTGACATGATGACTGTCAAACACAGGTCAGTGATGGACAATGATGGACAAAAGCAATGAAGGAATCAACCAAGAACATCAATGAGTTGGACAACCCATCTTTGAACAGTATTCGAATTGGTTAGAAATAGAGACTCTGTTATTACTGAACTGTGATTCACAATGCGAAGTAAGAGAGTCAACTCGTTTTGAACAGCATTTCAACTACAGCACTGTCTGTCAGCTTGACCACGAGACACGTTGGTGAAACCCATGAGCTTGGTTGGTGCCGACTGACCTGAAAGCATGTACAGTGACAACCTGACGTTCGAACCCACCATAACTGGTGTCTCTCGCGCCTAACTGACGCAACTTCTATATGGCGGTACTGATGGAAGGTGATATTCTTAAAGGTCACATGCAACCGGAAAAAAACATAATGAAAACACAATTATCACTTATTCATGACATATATACAAACATTGCTGTTTGTGAAAAAAAAAAATAAACAAAAATTATAAGCGTACAATCGCGAATCAAAGTGTAATATTTTGTACTTGGGTTTACTTCCTCGAAACGAAGCACTCAGGGAGACCGAACCCAGTCAGAGCGAAAGTGGGCGTGCTCGGTTAAACGAAGTCTCTCATTGGCTGGTTCATTTGCCGATAAATTCGAGGGGCTCATTGTGTGTGTGTATATATAGAAATGATCTGTTTGATTGGCATTTTAGAAGTATGGTGAGTAATAAGAAAGTAAGAGTGACAACGGTATAAGAATCCATACCGAAACGTCGCATCATACTGGCCAACCGGAGTTGTTATCCATCTTGGAATATTATAGCGATGCTGGGTGTTTGTAAACATTGATGTCTGACGAATTGTCGGCACCAATACTGAGATGGTGAACTACTGCGTGGCTGGAAGCTGTGGAACAGTGGCGGGGATAATCTACAATATATAGTGCCACAGATTACAGGCGCAAAGCAGGACTTGGAAACTGACAATCTGGTTTGCACCGGTTTCCGTCCGATCCAGTCATCAAAGAGAAATGGATGGTTTGTTTACCCAACCCACAGACATAATAACATGTCATGATGTATAATGATCACACCGATAACGCTGTGCGACTGACAATGTGACAGAGACAGAACTCAGGTGCAAGAGCCATCGATAGTATTTTGTTTATGGTGTATAGCCTGATAGGTGTTAAGTTCAAATTGAAATTTGTGTATTGCATATTGTCATTAGCAGGCAGGCAGGCAGACACATTGGTGTCAATAAAACAGACATTGAGTTTTGTCTGTGACAGAGACTGCTTATCACAATCAACATATTTTTCTATGTTTCCATAGACATGTATTAAAACATTTCAAGCTGAGCAATTATTAACAATGAAATTAGTATTTCTAATGCTACACTTTCTTGAAAACTTGGTTTGCAAATCTGCAACCAAGTATGGGACCAGTGTATTTTTATTACTGCAGACCCAAGATGCTTGTAATCACAAGAAACATCTTTTGATCTCCAACTTCGACCACAGCGATAATCCTTGCACGCATCACTTGCTGTGTTTTTACGAGTCGCCTTCCCGGTTCAAGCCGCGCGAACCTAATCACTGCGCATGCGCTATGGGCGCAGCGCAGCACAGCTGTTGAAACCACTTTTCACCCCAGCGCTGGGGTGAAATTAGTGAATCGTTTGAACTACGATTTCGCGGGTTTTTTCATCGCGTTATTTTTCAACTTTATAAGTTGAATTTGTATTTTGATAATTTGTTACTGTAAGTCCATACCGAAAAGCTATCAGAATCTTCAAAGTTGTGTTTTGCGTTGCATGTGACCTTTAACAGGAATTCTTTAGGAAATCATCTTTTTGCTTCCTTGCAGAGATCTTCGCGATTGGTGAGTCCAGTTACATATACAAAATGAAAGTTCTGGAAAATGACCCTTACAAAACAGGATCACATAAATAGGTCTTGATAACAAATATTCCATATCTGTAACTGAAGGTTTACCTTCTATCCTTGTCTCACAGTTCCCTGTCCTGTGAAGGCAGGTGGACACTGACAGGCAGCACCAAGAAGCTTCCACCATTCTGGCATGATGACGAGGTCTAAAACAAAACAGAGGTTGTATTTCTCACATTTATACAAAGGAGGGCCACACCAGATGTTTGCACGGTGGAAGACCAAGATAAGAAACATCACAACTGGCCAGCTTCAGTATCGATTTTCAAAAATACTTCTTCTTATCTCAAAGTACTCGTTATTCTTGTACCTATAATGGTACGTGCAACCTATCCTCAAAAGACTGATTTTCATTTGTTTAAGAAAAGTGTCACAAGGCCTGATCATTTACGCAAAAAAGCACCATTCAATCAAGGCAAACTGGAATTTCAGCGTATTTTGGGGGCAGCCTTCAGGTTACAGTGCTCACTTGGTATGCCGAAAGATGCCGGAATCGACTCGCTTATGTATATAATGTCCGGAAGGGCTGAGTTCCTAGTATTCCCCAAAGTCACATGTCCTTTATTTAGCAAAGGTGGTGTGCTTCCGATACTCACTTGCCCATTTAACATTAATCAAAATGCAACGACGAAGAATACTACACATTTCTGGATTTACAGGTTTTATATACAGTTGTTGTGTCCAACTCGTTGGGAGAAGCACATTCCACAAACTCAGTTTGACAGAGTAGAAATCATGATGAGTTATTGATTGTGATTTCGGCACATTCAAGTAGGACACGATTTTCGACTGTTCTAATTGCTCAATATCGTCCAGTCACGATATAACTGAAACCAGTCATTGTATCTTTCATATTTAATTCTTTAATATCTTTTATTGATTTACAATTATCTCCCCTGAATATATTCAAATTTGAACTCACCTGACTGGAGGTCGTGACCTCTAAGAATGCCTTTGCAGGTCGGGTAGGAAATGCCGACAGGAACGGAAGGCTGATCCGATGTCAAAATGGAGCATCTGTTGTCGATGTTGCAGTAGATGAAACCGGTGCAGTTGGCGACGCCGTTGCAGGTGATGGCACATTGAGGACTGACGTCGTCTGTACGTAGTCGAAAACCATTGCTGCGTCAACACCTGTCTGTACCTCCTGGTAAAAACTCGAAACGGTACATTGTGCACAAAGGATTGCAGTCAATCCTGCAAAACCAGTAAGTAAAGGTGATACTTGATTTCATCATTTCCTTCGTGAGATACTTATAGAAGTCTTTCAGTCCGAGCTACTTTCCTTCGACTGTGTCAGTGTGATGCGTGACAGAACTTCTAACTCTGGTTCTCTACGCGGCCTGCGTTACCATGACTACATGATACATCTCACTACATGGCGAGGGTTGCATCATGGGTATTACTTCTCTCAGTTGAACGAAACAACCCACATAACAAATCGTATTCTACTTAAAATAAGTTAAGGATCAACCAGAACCTCTCCTGTTCAATAGTTGATCTGGTACGTCATTGACTTCAGTGATATGATGGACTCGGATTGTAAAGCTGTTTGAGCGGTATGGAGTTAATTATGTGGATTTGCGTTACATTGCATATTGACGCATGTTCATTATCTTCCCATTTGCCATTAAATATGTAATACTTTCCGTTCTTACAGAATAATTTTATTGTCCTTTCATGTCATTAAGAGCTATAACGACTGGTGTTCTAGTTTGATTTGAAGATTACCGTTACCGTATTTCCTCAACCAAACTTTGGGAACCAGATTAAACGCAAAGGTAATGTTTCTGCACGGAGTTCCAACAATATTATCTTTGCCATTAAACCTACAGTCTCTATTAAGTACTGGGACGGAACTGGATTAAAACATAGGTACTTTTGCTACAAATTCCCATTAATTTATTATTCTTGCAATGGCTCCTAGAGTTGATTGAGGAAATTCGGTAGCATTCCATTTATCAATGAATATTTGTAACCTCAGCTAATGAAACCGTTAGTGTACGTTCTCAAACATACTGAGAGTCCGTGTATGACAACTACTTCAAGAAAAAGATTAAGTAATTGTGACTGAATTTGAGGAAGCTTTTCTTTGTTTCAAAATCAAGAACGACTGCTTAATGTATGCATACTACTATGTACATCATAATGAAGTTATACCAATACAAAAATCCAGTATCGGGATAATAATGTGTCAATTTGTAACTTCAAACTCTACAACTCAACAAGAACGGTATCTATGTACAACCGCCCTTTACGGTAAGTTCCCACCCACTTTATCTAACGGTACTCAACAAGTTTCCACCCTTATCTAACGGAACATGCCATTTTCATATGCGCATGTTTTTTATTATACTAATTACGTCTTTGGTATTTCATGTATGTGTTTAATTGATTTTACGGTGTGTAAATAGGCCCCTATTGTTTTATTAACTTCTCTGCCATCGGACGTTAACACAGACTGGTGACCATCGATCCATGTTAATATCAATATCGGTATTTACTGTGGTTTTAATGTAGTGAATTATTGATTTTCCCCCTTTTTTATTCATTTGTTGAGCTGGAACAAGCCGCTAATGACTTGCGAGCTATTAAGTGTTGTTATTTATATTTGATCTGTAATAGGAGAAACGATAAGAAAGACTGCAAGTTCTAAGTTCAGGTCCTGAAATAGCACCTCTGAATATACCTTTTATTTTATCTATCCACCGGTACCCATGCTAAGACTTGACATATTTGTGTGTACGCATGTAAGATCACATGTATTGAGTACTAGTATTTATTAAAATTCAAGCGTACTTGTACGCAATAGACTTAATAGGAATTGAGTTTTCACAAATATTTGCTTTATTTACGTAGATACGCAGCTTATCTGTACCACTGGAAATATTTCTCCAGTGATAGTGGAAAGGTTTTTTCATCAGTGTGTGTAAGAGCCTACTGGTAGATGGTATATAGGAATCCTCATGATTGTTTGTTTGCAGGACCATGTCTTCACCTATAATTTGTATACAGACGGTTCCCCAAACCATGAAATGTCTAGTTTTACAAAAATGAGACCAGATAATCCAGTGATCAACATCACGAGCACCAATCTGCGCATTTGGGTTTACAATAACACCTGTCAACCAAGTCAGCGAGCTTGACCACCCGATCCCGTTAGTGCAATGACAAGAATGGGTTGCTGAAGGTGAATTCTCCAAGGATCTTCAGGAGTCTTTTTACACAAAATGACAAAATAAATGACAAAAAGCTGAAATATTACAGGAAACCTCTCAGGTCAATATTGTTGAAGGTTTGATTCTCATAATTATTATTACTATTTTTTATTATTAATATACAATATATTTATATAGCGCACATATCCACGTAAATAGTACATGCTCAAGGCCCTGGAGTGTTGATCAACGGATGTCTTTTTTCTGGCATTCCTTTTTGGCACCAACTCAACTCCATGGGGAATATTCAACTCATGCAGCCTGTTAGGTGCAGCGAGTTATCACACAGCCTTATCCTCACAAGGTACCCAATTGCAGCTGGGTGAACTGGGATACATAGTCACATAGCCTTAGACTGCTCGCCAACCTTTCCCCATGCACCTTCAATGCATTCAACACATCTGAATATATCACATAAGGCACTGGTCATTCATTACAGAAAGGAAAAGTGCAAGATCCACAAAATAACATATTTATTATCCTTATTGTTCAGTATATTAGTCAATAAATGTCAATTCATACGTAGCAGCCATAAAATTACCTCATACAATTTGAAACTAGAGACTTTCTGATGTTTGCTAGAAGTTTAATGCCACACTCCAGCTATATTTCCAGCTATATGATGGCAACATGTAAATAATTTATTTTCGATCAGACAATGTGATGATTAATATTGTCAGCAACGTACCATTCCATTAGGATAGGATGGCATGCATCAACCATGTCACCAAGCCAGATCACCCCAGTCCCTTTGTTTGCCTCTTTAGGTCCAGCATAAGTTGTGGATCAAGAACAGAGAGGTGGCCTAGTGGTTAAAGTGTTTGCTCACCATGCCGAAGTCCTGGGTTCATTTCCACATGGGTACAATGTGTCTATTTCTGATATCCCTGAACCTGATATTGCTGGAATATTGCTAAAAGCGGCGTAAATCTTTACATAGTCACTGCTGTGGATCAGAGTGTCATTGTACAATGCGATCTTTTATCGCTAAAGTGACTATAACACCCATACCTTTTAATATAGACTTAAGGTTGTCTTAGCGCTAAGGTTATTTTTGTACAACAGCTCCCTGTTCTAACTGTGAGTCCACACAATGGGTTCTGATATGAGATCACAATGCTTCGTCCACATGAGTAGAGAGGTTATTCTGTCCACTTCCTGACAAACCATAGTCAACTTTGGAAGATTCTATGTCGTGGTAATGTAACTTCTTTTCATCATCAGAATCCCCATCATTGAAAGTTTCCCTTCCTTTCTAAATAGGGTGCAGTTACTTTTCCTAAAACTTGATTTGAACATACTCAGATAAATGTTGGACACCAGTAGGGCATAAAATTCTTGTGGGATTTGAACCACTGATCTCATCTAAGGCTGGAGCCTTGTCAACATGGCCACTGAGGTTAACTCTGTGGATGTCTTATGTTGGGTGACGCTATTCCGTGGTGCACCATACCCATGATTGGAATCAAACCTGGATCCATGGCATGATAAACAAGCACTTGAGCCACTAGCCTACCCAACAACTTCACCATTGATGTACATGTACTGATAATTAACATAAACTTTAGTTATTATTTGTACTGAGGGTCATGTGACCTTCCCCAAAAATAAAACATCTTGTATTGTGTACTAGTAATATATTGGCATCAGGACTTTCACGACCATAAGTTCCACTTCATATTCTTTTACATAGCAGCTTTACAAACTTGACCTAAAAATGATGCAATTTCTGAATAAAATTGATATTTCATACTTATCCTGACTCATGCTGAATTGCTTGTCTCCTCTTCATCTTGCGAACGTTAGTGGAACATTTGTTTCTCTATTGAAGCCCCTTCAATAAGAACAGACGTTAAAATCACTACTCACCGCCAAGAGTTATCCGTTGATCCGTTTTGGCGGAAGAACTGGCGCCACCTTTCCCATTACGCTTCACTGCTCTATAGATTGTAGAGCGGGACACTTAAACTTGCAGGAAATCCAAAGTGTCTGAGTAAGGGAGGTTGGGAGAACTTACCTCATGAGTCAGGACAAGTATAAAATATCAATTTTATTCCGAAAATTACGCTGATTTTCCTTACCATCGACTCATGTACTTAATTGCTTAGCAGAATCGGTCGGATTTAGTAGTGGTCAAGCTACTTCTGGATTTCTTTAGTGATTTCACGCCAGATATACCTCCCTATGGGAACTTCGTATTGGCACTTGCCAGTCTCTACATTGCTATGCGACCCTGTACTTCCAGCTGCCTTTGACGG